>NW_020271635.1:3103272-3337913 GCF_002803265.2 Melanaphis sacchari
CATATCGTCCAAACGCGGTGAATGAGATTTGAGACGAGCATTTTTCAGGATTGTATAATACACAAACGACCAACTACGTCACCATGTCTTCATGCCAAAACTTTTACAGAGGACGGCGGAGGGGACGCGACAATCGTACTGGGATGACGACGAACAGCATCAATTCCGGTGGCGGCGGCGGCGGCCCCGATCGATCGATTCGTAAACGGTACGCGAAATTTCAATATCAACAAACGATATCGAAACGCGGACGGCACGCGATTTGTGACGACACCGCACTATCTCGTCCGCAGACGAAACGACGACGACGACGACGACGACGCAGCGGTGCAATATCGGAATATACCGCCGACACACAAGGTACACACGACGAGCGCGATAATGTATATGTATTTTATAAACAATAATAATTATTGTCGGTCGCGTGCAAACAGCGTCCGCCGCTATCAGCGCGCAGAGGTGCGTGTGTGATGCGGTGGTGCGCGCGTGCGTGAGACAACACGATAACGTCGAATGAAAAAGGAATAACAACAACACGTACCGCGCGAACGACCGTGTGGACGCAACGCGCTGTCTCGGCGATCGGTAGACTCACTGCTACGGCCGGCCGACGGCGAGATACGTTCGGCGCGGCGGCTGCGTGGCCGTGGCGGCGGTGGCAGAAGGGAATGCGGTCGGACCAATCGGCGCGACCGGTCGTGAACGGCATCGGCCGCCTTGGCAAAGCCGCGACGCGCGGACCGGCGGACGGTGGACGGGGCTCGGTATGCGGGCGGGCGGACGGTACGTACCGCGGCGGCCGTTTGCGAGCGTGCACGCCGGTGCGCGCGGTTCGGTCCCAGACTTGGTGAGCACATGCACCAACGAAGTACACAATATTACACCGCACGTACATGCGTCTCTCTCTCTATATATATATATATATATGTTATATATTATAACACAATAATATTATTACTCATTGTTCGGCGTACAATATTTTTGATAGGTGGGCAAACGTTTTTTTTTTTTTTTCTATTTATCTCTTTCGTCTGCGCGGCACAATACACGTTCTCGTCTTACCCCTACATAATATTATATTATAACCGACCAAAAACGTACAATATTTAATATTTCATTATCATGTGCGTACAGGGCGGTCAGGGTGATCCTACTCACTTGTCCTCATGCCCCGAGACAAATTATTTAGCCATGCGTTTTCGCTCGCGAAGTTACTAATCGCCGATTTGCCTAATACTCGTCCCGAGCGGACAGGATCAGCACTGCACAGTGATTGTTGTACTTTTACGTTCGTTCGAGTTGTGTAACTTGTGAGTGGAAATTCGATTTTAATTTTTATTAGGTACACGAAAATCTCCAGCAAAATGTTCCGTTTCGAATTTAAAATGTACGCCGTCGCCGTCGTTTCATCGTTTGTTACATAGCAAAAAACTGAATAATAACACAATGGTCTAGGCACCTTAACCAATATAAACGTACCAAAATATACGATGTCATGACTCATGACAACTAATAAAATTATTTAAAAAAAAAAAAAAAAAATCCCTGAACTTATACCGGGAAAGCCGACCGGTTTATGGTTGAAGAATCACTCTGTATATCATTATTATTATGTCTGCATTATATTATGTGATATCGTTATGGCCGAAGCCGCGCGGTTGTCGTGTCCGCGTTTCAGAAAAGAAATCGGTCGGGACCGGTGGTGAGGAAGAGGATGAAAAAAATAATAATAATAAAATACGGAATACGTGTATACACAATAATAATAATAGTAATAATACTGTCGTACATCGGGAAAACGCGTGAACAACAATGGTGAATGGACGGCCGTTGCCGTCGGTACGTGGTGTATTGAGAACACCGTGACATTACTATACGACGTTACCTATTATAATAGTGTGTATATGCAGGCATATGGTGGCTAGGACGTTTCGTAAGAAAAAAAAAAACCAAAAATATTAGAATCCTCGACAACCGTGGATTTTTGATTATTTATGAAATATAATATGTAATATTTTTTTTTTTTCCAGTAAGTAAACGTACCCAACATACGATATTATATGGTACGTAATATGCGTCGACGACGTAGTATTTTTTATTTTATTTTTTTTATTTTTTTATCGCATACGCGACCGTGTCAAAAACACAATGCATATAATAATATATAATAACATAACATTATTACCTATATAGCTATTTACCACGATGAACTCGCGTCATATTCATCATACACGTCGTAAATAACACGCCAAGACGGACATGAAAATTTATGCATTTAATGTATTATATTAAAAACAATATTATACATTTTTAAGGCTTATCCAATAATAATATAGCCGTTCTTTGCCGTAATTATATTTTATTATAAAAGACAGGTTAAATATATATATATATATATATATATATAATAATTAAAAACGATTTTTGTTGATTTATCGACACCGCTCACGTTTAACGAGGTTTTTAATGATTTTATTTTTATTATTATTGAGAAATGCCTACTGGCACAACTGTATACCGTACATCTATTATAATATATATTATGCATGTACGAACCATGACGCGTGTGCGTATTAATGACCTATTCAATTAATTAAAAATTCATTTGGCATAACGTCTTAGTAACCGAAATCTTCGCACGTTCATCGCATATTATAGACACGTTTTTTTTTTTTTTCATCGTTTGTTGTGAAATATATAAAATACGTTTAATAATAACCATTAACGCTGCAGACGCTATTCTAATATATTGAATTACGAGTACATTTTGAAATTTGATTTGTTAGTTACCTGCAATTAAAATGTTATAATAACTTACGTTAATGCATACAAATAGCAATATTACTAAACATTAAACAACACAATTTTATTATACCTAACATAAAAATATTAAAATAAAAAAGTCAATTATATTTATTGAAAATAATTACATGATTACCTATGTAGATTGACTATTTTATATGACTCATATCATGTTAAAATAATTTAACATATCTAATATGATATATATTTAATCTTTTTATATAGGTAAAAATTTTAAATTAATTTTTTTTTTTTGATCAGCGAATATCACTTAAATTTTAGATTTAACCACTCCTCCCGAATTTAGGCTTCAATAAGCCTCTGATGTTTGTACCTGAAGACGATTTAAATATCTACTGTAAATTATCTACATAAAAATGTATTCTGGGAAACTTAAAGAGTACTTTAAATTAAATTACATAATTTGTTTTGTACCAAATAGCAAATAATAATATTCATTAAGTTTACTACTTAATGCGCTTATCCCTTTATATCCCTTATATACAGACCTACAGATAGAACTAGCGAGTTATTGCATTTAACTCAGTGGGCCTGTCTTTGTAATTGTTCTAACCTATAATTGAATAAGTTTTGAGCTAGTAAAAGTTCTAAATATCGGTGGACCGATAATTACCCTATTACCACTATTGGCACTGTAATGGCCTATTAACACTACTTTTATATGCAATAGTTCTATGAATTTTAAACGAATTCACATTTTTCCTGATTAGATCAAATTACGAGAATGAGATATTCCGTCTTCCGTATACACTATACAGTTAAGTATGTTGAATGTCGGCTGAATACAACACATGGACACATCTGGAATACCTACAAAAACTATCCAAGATTGTTTCTACAGCTGCCTGCCACAAAAATTACATATATGTTTAGTACGGAAATTTTAATTTATTAATTTTGAAAACTATTTAAAATGTTTTAAATATACATCACAATTATTTATAAATGTAAATTATATTGTAACAAAGATGTAACAAATACACGAAATACCTAATTGTAAAAATTATATGCTTATAATATAACTTGTATAGTATAGTAGTAGGTAATAATACTGACAAAATAATATATACTGCAGTCTTACAAGGTAATTCATCAAGCATGATCACCTTTATATTATTTCTTTGATAATTAATTCAATCAAATTCTAATTTTTGGAATTTTAAATTAAACTTAGTGACCTTATTTTTTAATACTTAGATTGTTAGATTTTATATTTTACATCGATTATAAATGTGGTAATATCAACTTCTTTTTAGATTAAAGTACCAACTATAGATTAAAATTAGATCTATTTATTATGGCATTGAAAACCTATTTTTAAGGACTTCCAAAAAAAATTATATGTTTAGTAATTTGATAAACCTAGTTCGATATTTTCATATATTAAAATATACCATGGAAAAAAATGTCGACATTGATGAAGTAATCAAAAAATTTAAAAAAAAATGGTTCCATATGACCGTCGTTTAGTTTTATAAATATTCTTTGATCTTTTTAAAATATTGTCTTGACTTATATAATATTTAAATTTATTAATTATATTACTTTAAAAAATATAAATTTTATTGTTAAATTGTAATTATTTTAAACTTAAATGATTTTTAAATATATTCCTATGTTCTCTAGAATGCTACGAAAATATTATAGTCATAACTCATAAGTAATATGTTAAATCAAAGACGTCTTAATTTAAACTTTAAACAAAAAAATTACCTATTGAACTGTAAATAGGTACTTATTATGTATGAATTATTACTTCTATTTTTAAATAAAAATGTATAGTTACTTAAAACAAATATGCAAAAGTGTAATATACACATGAGTTAAAAAAAAATAAAAATGATATCAAGAATTTTTCTCTTCCTTCTCTCCACAATTTATAAATACGAGTTTGAATTAACTGAGAAAAGTGGCCCATTATAATAAAAATCTCTTATTCCGCCTATTATTATAGTTTTTTTTTTTTTTTAAGGTAGGCATTATAATATTTATACCTAATAATATTTATTAATCACGATAATCGCGACCCTCGATAAAATGTATACAGTTAACAGCTAAATTTAAATGACATTATGTTCACTGTCGTCGTCGTTCGAACGTTGTACTACTGCTTACCTAAGATTACTTAGTGTATATATTGAAATAAAACACTTTATACAAATTAAAATTAATTACAGCCCATTTAATTATTAAGCATTTTGGTCCATTTGTCGGATTTAGTGTATTCATATACAGTAGTGACTAGTGATCATTTAAAATACAATCGTACAGATACCAGAGTAGTGAAATTTAGAGTCGTATGAGATTTCGCGTTAGCATAAAGCTGTGTCTACCGTCTATTGTCTAACATTGGTGTGTTGTTCAAAAATCACTTCAAGAAGGCACCAACTAATATTGCAAAATCAAACAGACACAGAATAACAAGTAACAACTATCATCAATATACATCGAAAGTACAAAGGTAAGAGCTTCCTTATTATTGACTGATCCTAAAATTCCTTAGTAAAATCGATTTCCGAATAAGTATAGTGTCGCGGAAATGAGATTAAAGTAACATATTTTTCAATATTAAATAAAGATTAGGTTTTTGCGATTTGCTTTAGGTTTATAATCTGTCCTCATATCAAGTCTATTATAAAAATGTCAGATAACGCGTTGTTCATTAATCGTTGTGGTGTTTTTAAAGGCAAGTTAACTAGAACAATAAATGTTACCAAGGTCAATACATTGGACATTTATATCACAGTGATTAAAGTAAGAAGAGATAAGTATGAAGAAATATGGTGCGAGTATGACAAAATACTATTAGAGATCAAAGAAAAAACGCCTGATTTAAATGAAAAATACGAAGCATACAGAAACGAGTTTGAAGACATTTATTCAAGCTGTAGTGAAGTGTGAAAAAATAATTAATAAATTGAATAATATTACGGTACGAAATAATGAATAATATCACACCGAAAATAATTGAAAAAATCAATACGACAAGATCATTTAGCCGCAGTAATAGTAATATGCCAAAATCATCATTCGTAAAACTTGCTGCTATTAATGTACTGGTATTTACGGGCGATTTAAAAGATTGGTTTGTATTTAATAATAATATGTTTATGGTCCTAGTTCATATGAATAATTCGTTATGGACAATTCAACATTTTTTTTTATTTAAGATCATCTTTAGTCAGTACAGCTGCCAATGTGCCAACGTTTTACTGTCATTAGAGATTATTGCGAAAAATTATAATTCTGCATGGGCAACATTGACAGCGAAATATAGCAGTAAAAAAAGTTTTATCACAAGCGCATACAAATGCTATATTTGACCTCGAAGCAATTTCTAGTTAGTCTTCAATCAAATAACATTAATTTACCGGCATAATTGCTCACATGATGAACGTATTAAAAACATTGGATCAAAATCAAAAACATTAGATATGATAAAAGGTACGGGTGTATTTTTTGATTTATTAACAGAAACAAATTAAATATGACCAGCATAAATTTATATTTCAAAAAATACAACTAGGATGGATTATATACGGTCGTATATTTAATAAACAAATTACGGCTGATTTAAGTACAAAAATCGCATTGTTCACGCTAAATAATCTATAGAAAATTGTTCATCGGACAATATAGACACATTAAATAAAATTCAATATAAAGACCATTTAAAAAAATCTATTCTACGAGATATTCACTAAAGATTATTGGTGAATTACCTTTTCGCGATTTAGTTGTCAGTTAAAGAGATTTGTGTACCACCGCGCTATGCCGATTTAAACTTTAAAAAAAGCGTTTCGATAAATATCTGCTTCTTTATGCTCAGTAAGTACATCTTATGCAGAAATGAACGTTATTAAGACATATGAAATTATTTGATACCGAACTTGAAATTAACTCTAATGAGTATTTTCTTCTTCATCATGCAATCAAAAAGTTACAGCTATAGTGTCTAATACGCGTAGTATTCAACAGTTCGTGCCGAACGTTTCACGGATTGTACACAGCATGTTTTCGATAGTGCAATGCGCGGTAATCTACAAAAAGAACGTGAAAATTCAAGTTGTCCTTTTAAAATATGTAGAATTGATTATGGTGTGGTTCCATTATGAAAAAATTTAGCTTATAATGCAAAGCGCTATTTATAACCAAAGGGTATACATATATTATATATATATAAATTTGTAATATTTATATGTTTCGAGACTAAAAAAATACATATATAGAACTAGCTAGCGATTTATCTACTGAATGTTTTTTAAATGCATTGAGACGATTTTATAGCAGTCGTGGCGATATTTACTTAGATAATGCTACCAACTCTGTGGGCGCAAATCGTTACAAGAACTTAAAAAAATATTTTTATTAAATACATTAGATCTTTATATCCAAAAATTAACTTCAGAATTTAGAATACATCGGCATTTCATTCCTCCAAGATTGCCACAATTTAGTGATCTATAATAGGTGGCTATTAAATCAGTTAAAACTCACCTAAATAAATTAATAGAAAACACTATTTTAACTTATGAAAAACTAAACACTATACTTGTTCGAATAGAAGCGTGCTTAAACTCACGCTCATTGACTCCCTTATCATTTGATCTCTCTGATTTTTCCGTACTTTCTCCCGGTCATTTTCTGGTTGGAAGCTCTTATTTAATTTCTCTACCAAAACCTGAATTCACGAATTCACAATAATACCTCTCAATAGGTTAATAAGGTATAGAAAATTGAGACACTATATTATTGCAAGAATTTTTTGCGCCAATGGTCAAAAGATTATTTGGAGTAATTACAATAACGCAATACGTGGGAAACGGAGTGAGGACTTAAGCTTCGAGTTGATACTTAAGGTACTTTAGTAGTTATGCATAAAGATAATCTCCCTCCCTTGTGCTGGAAAATAAGACAAGTTGAATAAGTGCATGTCAGTAATGACGAAATCGTTCATTTGAGGACAATTTCAACTTCTAACGGTCGATTCAAATGAGCAATCAGATTTTTATGTCTTTTGCCATTTGAAGGCAATCATAATTAAATAAAATTATTATTATGATTTTTTTTATTGATTTGTATACTTATATTCTGATATTGAATTGTAAGAATTGTATTTGTTATTAAATTGAAATATATATTTTACATTGACATTCTAAAAGGGCCACAGTATCGCCGTATCGGTATGTTAAGTAGATAATATATATATCGCCTAATGATAAATAATATTAATCACGATATCGCGACCTGCAGTGATAACGTTTATATGGTTAGCAGTCTAGAATCTAGATGACAATGTGTTAGCCAGTCTGTCCATACTCCATTGTCATTGTTGTTCGAACACTGTACCTACGATCATCACTATTAGTACATTGAAATAAAACACTTTCAAAATTTAAGAAAATTACAATCTAATAAATTATCGAATAATCTTAAAATAAACTTAAAAAGAAGCTGCCCCTTTTAATACCTCTTACTAGCACAAATAATATCAATAATAATAAAACAAAAATCAATGTTAATAAATTATAAATTGTAATTATTAATTTTGTTTGAATATTTATTTTAATGAATCAAATTATAATTCACTTTAAATGTTGATAATAGATAAGCATAGATATAATACGTCAGCTTATATAAATTTAAAACAATCAGTTTCACTCTACGTGTTGAATATGACTTTATTCAACCTATTAGTTAAATACATTGACTGTTGGATTATAAAATAAAATTGTAAAATGCAAAAATAAATAAATAAATACTATTTAAATTGAAAAAACATTCATAAATGTATTCATTATTCAGCTTATTCAAAAACAACTGAAAACATAATTTTACATAAATATATATATTTATAGAGATATAATAATAAAATCAATACTTATAAAGACATAATTTTTAATCTACTTAATTCAAAGTCCAAAATTAAAGTCTAATATTTTTAGTTTGATACATTTAATATCTATATTATAATATATTATATAAAATATGAGTTCAAATGTCTAATATAAATAAATAAAATAGGATGTATCCAGTATTAGTCTATATTATTTATACATGATATGATATAAGTAGTTCTTAAACCATTGAATATGATAGTAAATCATGAAATATCTTTCAAATTACAATTATAAATCATTATTTTGTATAACAATGACCTTTTATCATTAACAAAATTTATAAAGCACCGTTTTACTATAAAAAACAATATAATAAATTATAAATAATAATTATAAAAGGTATCATGGCTTTAATCTATGTTCAAAGTAATATTATTGATTAAATAGTAATGGTGGAGTGATAACCATTTATTGCAGGTTTAGAAATCATAGTTTGGAAAAAATTGGAATCATTTTTAGTTCATTTTTAAACGTAAAATCTGTTTTGTCAAAAATTATTGTGATATTTGAAATATTCAACTACTTTTAATTTATATTGAATTTGTGAAAGATAAAGTTTTTTTTTTTTGAATAAAAAAGCTCAAAAAATTAAGAAAAGAATTTTTTTTAAGTTGTTCATGTATAAAATAATAGTTATACTTTCCATGTAATCATAAAATTTTCAACATACTTAAAATAAATGTTTAATGTACATTTTAAGAAGATTTATTTTTATGATTAGTGACGCTCCGTTTGAAAATTATCTTAATTTAGTCTCTATAGCTGACTGTATTAGACGGATGTTAGCCATTAGGATGCAATTTCTAAATAAACAATAAACTATATCCTGATTTTTATTTCATATATTATAGAAGCTTTAAAATTCACTGTATTAATGTAATTTCATATTCCCTAATAATTTCAATATAATTGGCTAACTCATGAAAAATAATCCCATAAGGCCCTAACTATCTATCACCAATTTGAACGCCTTCGCACTTTTCAAATTTAATTTTATTATTTTTCTTGTTAGAACTATTTTGAAATGTATATATACTATATTTACAATATACTTTTGTTAAATACCTATTATTATTATAATTTAATAATAATTAATAATTATAATTATTAATATTAATTAATATTAATAATATATATTTATTTTATTATTAATTATTATTATTATTATTATTATTTTTATTATAATTTAATAATAATTTTTAATTTTATTGTTTCAATCTAATTTGTACACCGCATTTTTGTTCACAGAGCTCAGCCCGTAAATCATAAGTAATTAAATATTTACCTATGCATAAATACATACATATAACTTATAGTAGAATGCCTGAATACCAATTTTTTTAAATTTTAACATAGTTTTTTTATAAGCAATTAGTTCTTTATTTAATTATTTAAATAGTGGCATTTATTATTGTAATAAATGAAATAAATAATTTATGGAACCCATGGTATTTCGTTAACATGATTTATATTAAAATAAAATAATTTTTATTAGGTATATGGGTATTTAAAACAAATAAACGCATGTTTAATACATATTTCGCATTATTTCGCTATTTATAAATTATAACCAATTAATGACTAAATAATTATGTACCTGCCTATGATTTATATTTTAAACATATCTGAAGATAGGTAAATTTTTAATATATTAGTATTTAATATCAATAGTTAACATTTTTTCATAGTTAGAAGTAGTTGAAGAATAGGTATTGGTAAATAGTAAGATTCTCATAAAGTTTATAAAAAATAATAGCGGTTTTCAAATATTCTTCGTGGTAATATAAACGGATACATAATAATAATAATTTTTACTACCTATATATTATATATAAATGTATATAACATTTAGTGAAATAATATTAATTTTTTTTCAACCGGTAGAAAGGATTACAGTTGATGTGTAGGTAGATCGTGTTTTTTTTTCAGATTCTGAACATCAGAAACCCAACAATAATTATAATGAAGTGTCACGGAGATAAATAATACCGCTAGTGTGTGTGGGATTAGTAAATTGTGAAAAATGTAATTGGAAATGGGGAGAAAAAAATATTAATAAAATATAGAAATATACGCGTTAATAAATAATTCACTGTGAAGGTTGTCTAGATCCAGTAGGCGCGTTTATTCTTGCGCTGTTGCGCTGCACAATAAAAGGTGTGAACTGGTTTTGTACCGCGTTCAATAACATATTGGTACTCAAACTGTGTTCCGTAAAAAAAAAAAAAACTTTAATACGTCGTAACTAAATACAAATTATTTCCTCCGTTATTATAAATGATGATATGTATAAAAGAATTAGTTTGTCTATATAAATGTAATTATTTACGATAAGAATACTACAATATCTAAATCAATTTTACCATTTTGTGAAATAAACAACCAAGTTAGATACCTACTGTAATACCAGTATTTTTAATCCAAAATATGTGTTTAAATTAAATAATTTTGTTCAATTAGTTTTTCTTAATGTATAATTTTTAATAACATTTTCTAAATAAAAAATCATATTATTTTTTAATGCACGTACCAATAAAATAAATATTAGCAGTTGTATGTATATATACATTTTTTCATTGGAAAACGATATTAAAAAGAAGTAAGAAACGTTTAAATATAATTTGTTTAGTGCTCTATAATTTTCATTTGTACCGACTACCGATTATCAACTAAATGACCGGGTATCAATAGTGTGTAAAAACTCGGTAGTCACAAAAGAAAATTGATGGTTATGAAGTAGGACACTAAGTTGGTACCTATATAATTTTAACAAGTTAACTCGTTATGGGGGTTTTCAGGACGCGCGTTAAATCTCTCCTTTCTTACCTGAAGTGTGATGTTAGAGAACTGTTGGGAACCCCTGTATAAAATCACGCCGTACAATAGGGCATTCCATTCTGGTCGTACACAAAGACTTTAACACCCGGTCCTGACTCCCGATGCTGTACCGTGGCTCAGTATTTAAATGATATGTATGATATATGACACATAACACGTTATGAGAAAAATAAAACGAAAAAAAAAACACATTCATTTTATGTGAACGTCCATTTTGGTATCCTCATATAAATTCGGTTTGAACTTCGGCCTGTAAATGAAAGAATGTATTTTATTGTAAAAAGAGGCAATGAGCCAGACAGAATCGGCCGTCAAGTACAAAGTAATAGCTATTTATTTTTTCTCATTTATTCACGTCTCGGGACACGAAATACACCACCATTGTAGAATCTAACACGTTACATAAAAAAAAAAAATCGGAAATCGTGGACGGTAACACACATATATACACACCTACAACAGGTTCAGACTCATTTGCGTTTAAATACTGCGGGTATTTTATACTCGATTTTTATTTAAATAAACATATTGAAATGACAACTGTACTTAATCTTGTACAGTTTTACATATAAATTTAATTTTAGACTTCATGGAGCAAAACTTGTAAAGAGTAAACCGTTTTTACAATTTGTATAGCTTAATCGGATTTATCTTGTTAGACGGACCACATTATACGCCAAATACCGATCCTTATTTTATTTTTACAGTCAAATATGGTAAATAAATACAAACATAAAAAATATTTTAAATTCTAGTGCATATATTATTATATTATTTGAATTTATAAATATTTTTATTGTTTATTTAATAGATAATTTTCATAAATAAATATTTTATAAATTAATGATTAAACTTAATCATTAACAATAAATATTTCGACTAGTATGAAAATCATAAATAAAATGTACATATTAATGGCTTATTAATTTATTATAGTTATTATACGCTTAAACGATAATACAAAGTACTTACGTATTAATTATGACTGAATGGATGTTTGTTATCAAAAAACAGGCGTTATCTACACTTCTTAAAAAAAAAAAAAATTAATAAGTATAAATAACCAAACTTTCCGAAAAAAATAGGGTCCATTTAGACAAGTATATACCATTCAAAAATATTTTATCAGTCTAATCTACACATTTTACATTTATACCCAAACACATGTTAACATCAATACATTTTATCGGAGATCGTTCATCCCATTCAATATTGTCACAGACTTGGTGGCACCAGCGTACAACGAATATTTTGATTGTTGTTAGTTGACCTTTTTTTTATAGGTACATACGTTACAGTTCATGTAGTAAATTTAATTTAGTTTTGTGTATTACATTGTAAAATTATTCTAATAATACTAATGTAATAGGTGGTCGCGACTAGAGCGTACAGACTACAGGTCATAAATCACCTACCTAATAGAAAATATGAATATTAAACATGTAATATATTTTAGTCACTGAAGAATGTAGATAGAATGAACTAAGGGTAACAATAATTACAAGTATAAATGGGTAGAATGCGATTGCGAGCATTACTATTGTGTGCGTTAAAATCACAAAATTGTGCAATGTTCCAAATTTAATAGCATGATTATACAAAAATTCTAATTAATGTAATAATGTCGCATTTATCTAATATTTTTTGGTAATTTTGAATTTCTCACCAATACATTTTATACACACTCATACGTATGTAGTTAAGTTATCTACTAATATCTGTAACAATATCAGTTATCATCATGGAACTAGTAAACGCAGTATACATGTTATTTTGTCTCAAAGAAAAAATACTTGACTTGTGATAAAAAAATTTTTTCCACCAAATGAAGTTGAGGATACCTTTATGAAATTAATTTTCATTTGTTCTGTTCAGAAAAAACGGAACAATTTTTTCTAATTACGTTTTGCTAATATTTGTTTCACTTAACAATGTATTCCCACCAGCTATGTGAGCTGATGAACCATCATTAAAATATTCTATTAAAGAAATAATATATGAATTAAAATATATGAATTCAGTTTCAGCTAAGTTTTTTAAACTTAAATTTATTTTTTCACTTTTAATTTAAAATCTACAAATAGTCCGGAAATTTTTCATCGTACTTTTGACGGATAAATTTATGCCTTTCATCCTTCAGTGCTTGCAGTAGTCATCTCTGTTTTAATTCAAGCATAAACCAAAACGCCAACAAAATCATAAACTATCGCCCAAAAAGGTTCTGTCAATTAAACGTCTAAAGAGCTAAACTACTCTGTGATAAAACTAACAGTTTATACAATAATTATAAGAATAAAAAACACCTGACGAAATAAACAATTATTTAAATGAACTCAGCCAAATTTATAAATCTAAAAAATTGCAAATTATTGTAAATTATTTTTGTATTGACTGTTGAATTTTGATTGTATACATTAATTAACATTAAGGGATAACATTTTAGAACATAATAATTAATAACTCTTAGCTAGAGCCAAATTAAATAACTTTGTATTTTTTTTAATACTTTATTTAAAAATACCAACTAATTCTAACTAAACTGAACATTTAGGTATAGGTTAAATTTTAAACTATGCCATTATGCCTAATCTAAAAACGTCGTAATAATTTTTACGCGCAATTGTACTGTATCTTACCCAAAACATATGTTCTATTCTCCCATTAAAACGTGCACAATCGTATTTTACCGGTAAAATAGGTTGGTGATTTTACTACCAAAAATATGTATAAGTACTATAAGATAACAATACAACATAAAAAATTAAAACCCGATTTATTATTTAGCCAATATTCTGTAAGCTGTTTATTTCTATTCAATTTAAATATTTAAATTTAGTATTATATTTTAAAACATTTAAACATTTCTATCTGATAAATATCACTATTTCCGTTGTAAGCAACCACAATGTAAATTAGGCTACGATTCGGCCCACGTTTTTAATTTATCAATAATTACATTTTATACCAATATTTAAAAAAAAATAGTGTGAAAAATAATCTTAAAAAATCAGATAAATTCAGTAGTTATACTACAAAGCATTTGAAATTTAAATTTAAATTTTAACTGTTTCTGGTAACTTTTTAACCATTTGATAACATGAATAATTCATTGTTTTTTTTTTTTTTTTTTTGTATACATATGGTAAGTTAAGAAAAAAACATGTTTGGTGAGTTTAAGATTTATTGTACTGATTCGCGACGTATGCCTATACCAAAAAATTTAAAACGTATACATTATTTAAAATATTCCAAATAAATATCAAAAATCGTATTTTTACTAATCAAATTTCTTTGTAATATAACACATAATACAACATCACAAAATAAAAATGATCTACATGTATTGTCTTAAAAAACAATAATTCTTATATCTTATTCATTATAATTTATAACAACTATAGGTATGAGCATATCTGAAAGTTAGGTATGCGACTGAAGGGCTCAAGAACTATAAAATTATAAACTGAACAATATAATATGATGAATGTTTGTAGTAAGAATTAATATCAATAAAATTACTATATTTTTGAAATTATAATTTGTACATAAATTAATTAAATAAGTACATGTCATAAACGTTTTTTGTAGCATGTACTTAACAAAATATCAACTTTTGAAATGTACCAAATTTAAAAACAAAACAATACACTTAAAAAAATTATATTGGCGTGAAACTAAGTTAACTTCACAGTTTAGATTACTGTGGAAATTTGAATATGAAAAAAAAACTTATTCTAAATTATTAAGCCATTTCTATAGGTATAATATAACATTCGATGTAATCTAAAAACAAAAGCCTAACAATATTAATTGAGTAGTAAATTTACAGAAATAATATAATTATTATTTAGGTACCTAAAATGTATTTGGAAAAATTATTTTTTCATAAAATTTTATCGATTCTGCCAGAACTTTTTTTTATTCGGTCCTAGAGCAATTTTACAGTAAAGGGCAGTAATTAATTAATCCGTCGATTCTGCCAACCTGAAGTTTTAAGATAATAGATAATTCAAAATTAAGCTACTATATTTTTCTTTTCAAAAAAAATTGTCAACTAAGTGGACTATAGGAGAAAATGAAAAATTATATTAACTTGTCAAACAAAAATTACAAATAGTGATTTTATCAATTGATTTTGTATTGCATAAAAGCTTTTGATAATATTATTTTACAATTTTAATGTTTTTATATCATAGCTAACATTTTTTTTTTTTAATTGATTTAAAAGAAAACTGAATGTTAACTTATAAAGTTATATAGAATTATTCTCATTTACAAGTTGATTTCCGAGATAGATGTAGGACAAAATTGAACTTGACGTTTACCAATTACCAATATATATATATTGTACCAAAAACGTACTAATTGGTACAATATATTACTTAAATTTACTTGTTTATTAAAATATGAACATTATTACTACAGAAAAAATCAGATAGGTTCATTTATTATGAAAACTATATCCTTAATTATAACTAATGGACTAATCAGCAGATTACACCAACTTGTGAATTTTATTCAATAAAAAAGTGAACACGTTTGATTTTTTGCATCAATAATCCTATAAAATTATCGTATTAAATAATACGATTTTAGAGTATTTATGTAATATATTGTATTATTGTGTACTTAGAAAAATTAACAAATCTTTGTGTGCCAAAATATATGGCCATATAACCATATAAAGGTGATTATACTTTTAATTTTACAGAAAATATAAATGTAATAAACATAATAAATAAGTTTGCATTACTCTTAGCTGTACGTTGTTGTACGGCACGCCATTATTTAGATAGTTAAGTGTGAACTGTAAAAAGTGCCTAATTTAAATTTAATAACTAATGTAAAGTATTTTTCCGATATTTCAAAAACTATTTCTTTAGTTTTATTTACTATTAATTTTTTAACTATTTATATTATGTAATATATTATATTACATAAAAATAAACAAGGATGTTATGGATTCATTACGCCGGAATATTTATAAAGTAATTGAAAAATTACAATAAGCTTTAACAGAAAATTTAAAATAATGTATTATTATAAATATTTAATTTGTGATTTTTAATAATAATAAAAAAGAAGTATTTTTAATAATACCAGTGGATTTCTCAAACAGTCCCAAGTCTGTCGAAAGGTGGAAAAAAAATACATTTTAAAAATATTGCCCTTAAAATGTATTTAACATATTAAAAAAGGAACACATTGTAATTTTCACAACCTTGCCCATAACCAAACACTATCACATATTATATAAATTAATTAATCATTATTAGATGTTCGACATTTTCATAACCAAGAGTAAAAGTCAATTTTGAAATAATTATTTTATTTTCGATTTTAGTTGTTAAGTCCTATCTATTAATCATTATTAGCTTCCTCAACCTAATTCTCGTATATCAGTCCACATAAAATTAGTAAAAATCCGCATGCAACAGGTGCAATAAGAAGAATCACCACTGCGGGGATAGTGTATATACATATACATATATCGCAGTAACGTGTAAAGGCCACCATTTTTTGGAGTGATTATGTCAGAAACCAGTTGACTACCTATACAATAATAATGTATTATAGTAAGAATATTTTCATTATTGAAACTCTTCTCCGCGTTTATTTGTATATAACATCTATTATAGAATATCGGTTCAATAGAGAATCTGCAGAGAGTATCGGGCGTCTTATAATAAAATTCAAATATATGAATTACAAATTTCTTCCGGACAATAACGATTCACGTGACTGTGGCGAAGGTTTTCGGAGAACTATATAGTATTTTGTAAAATATCGGAAATCGGTAATAATAATAATAATAATAATATAATATAATATAAAATAAGTACAAAATTGCAGGTGAGAATTCATTGTGTTGAAGACCGCGATCGTCGTTGCAACCATAATAATGATCCAGTCATCCGGAGATAATCCTACACCAGTGTGTAGAAATTTAATACATTGGACCCAAAAAATATGGAAATGTATTATATTTGGGAGACTATTAGATACATACGTGAATACATAAACAGACGTACAGGTGTTTCATTTTTAAAAGCCCTTATACTCAATAGCAAAGGACAGAGGTATTCAAAAATTTCGTAGTGACTCGAAGCTTAAATATTGTAGAGTATTCGTCAAAGTACTCGTATATACTAAATGTATAAAAAGCCAAAGCACAGAAAATAAAAAAAAAAAATAATAGAATAATGATAAAACCCATTATATAGGCGTTACGATAATGAAAACGATAAATAAATAAAATTAATATCCAAAAATTAAAATTAAAATACAATAATATTAACATACATTTTTTTAGATTCTGAAGAGCGGAGCGTTTAACATTTTGATTTCATAATGATGTGTTTATTTTTTGTATAAAATCGGAAATATTAGGGAAAAAAAATACAATGAACATTTGTTAATTGTTGAGTTTATAATGATACCAACCTAACTATTGTTTTTAGTAAAGTTATAATAAAAAGTTAGATTGTTTCCAATATTTCCACATAGAATAATTTTTGTTGTATTCAATGATTAATTATTGAATTAAAATTAAACACATTTATTATTACAATGATAATATACATATCATTCGACACATATTCTATGGCAGAGTGATTAAACCTACTTGAATGCTGTTGTCGCTATTGATATCTTTTGACTTCTGATTTTTAAAACATAAACATTGCATATTCTAAGGCTTAAATCATAAAAATATATTTTTTTTTTTATATTTTCTAGTATTTAAACGTTATAAAATGTTAATGTTTAATGTTATAATTGTACTTTCAAACATTTTTGATTTTTTCCATTTAATTCTAATACATTTATAATTTTACATTTAACGTTTAAAATAAAAAACGAAACTGTCAACATCAATAAAATTGAACATGAACATAAAAAAAATTGAATTAAAATAATTTACTAATATCTATAAGTATTTAATATAAAAAAAAAAAACAATAATAAGATATTTTAGATATTATGAAAATACTAACTCTTATTAATAAAGATAGCCAACTTTAAATTTATCATACCTAAAAGATTAAAAAAAAGTTAATAAAATTTAAATTTTTATTATAATGAATTTAATTACATGTCATAATATGTAGGTAGGTAGGTAGCATAAAAAAAAGAACAAGCATTAATTTTAATAACTTTATTTATAACTATTTTTTAAATTTACATAATATATTAAATGTGTCTTGTTTACTATAAATTTTAAATGAAGTTATAATTAATATATTTTATTTAATGATATTCGAATTTTTTTTAGTTTTTGATTTCCTATCGACTTCGTTAATTTTGTTTTAAATATTTTTCTATTATAATAACGTTATATTTTACAACACTACAAAAACGTTTTGAAATTTGAAGTCCTTAGATATCGTCACTTGAAATAATGATTTTAGTTTTTTACTGTAGTTCAAAAAGCTTAAAATTCTAAAATGTAGCACAAGGTTTCTTAGATAAATAGTTTTTACTGAATCCTAAAAATTTACATCATTCACAACATCCTATAATTATTTCTGACTAGAATTCATGTAATTGTAAATATTAATTTATTAATAGAATTTAAGTTATTTTATTAAAACAAATAATGCCAAAAGCTATGTACCTAGTTATTAAATTGGATTCTTTCAAACCATGGTTAAACAACAGTCATGCGATCATGCTTCAAAAGTTCAAATTATTCATGTAGGTACCTATGTTGGAATGTCAGATTACTTTGAATCAAATTGTACATTATTTCACGGTTTTTCGTTAAAAAAGTCATCATTTTGTAGTTTTGTACTCTATATTAAATTATTGTACTTAGTAAAACATGTAGTCACAGAATAGATTAAATTTATTTTATTCTGTATTGTATTCTATATTGCAATACTTTATTATATCTTTCCTTATATATGTGTATACTGTATATATAAAAAAACAGGTCTTTTTTATGTTCCCATTTTGAGACGACACTATTTAACATTTTTCCAATTTTTATCACAGAGTTGTTCAAAATACCTTTCTGAGTGTTACCGCGGTCACCCAATTTTCCATTTTTTTTTTTGCCTGATGGAAGGGGGAGGGATTGTATTTTTATCTCTAGGTATTTATATAAAACGAACTGACCTTTTTTATATTCCTGTTTTGTGATGACACTATTTCAATTTTTTTCAATTTTTTTCTCAAGGTTGTATCAAACACTCCTACGAGTGATCTATTATTCACAATTTAATTTTATTTGTCATAATAGTCATTTTGAGATACAAACAACAAACGGCAAGGACGCCTGCAGGGAAGACCAATGGGGACATTGCTCCCCCTTGGGATTTATATAATTATTGTAACTTAATAGTATATTAGTAATTGATATTTATTGTTATAACATAAACACATATTATTAGGTTTTTGCGTAATGACATAATGATGATTATTTTTTTAGTCAGGTATATTATAATGAATGTCCTAGAGGTATATTCATTTATTAAAATATCTTAACCAAATAGTACTTTGGCCTTTGAATTTTATCTTGCCCCGGATGGGATTTCATTCTGTGGGCGAGCTTGACACACGGACGAAGCCGGGTAATTCAGCTAGTTATAAATGCTATAATTAGGGTTCAGATTTGAAGGAAATATAATCAATAAAAAAAGTATTTAAAATGTAAAAAAAGGCATTTAATTTATACAAAAAGGAAAGGCAATTCATAAATATACTACTTTTTAATATACTAATTTTACAATATAAAATTAATCTATTGGTTGAAAAAATATTTTCACCGAATTCTGAAACATACTTTTTCAACTTGGAATTGTGATTTTGTTTAACTCTTGGCATAATTAAAAAAACAGAATAAAATAAACGCGTGGAAAAATTATTGAACGACAATTATTGCGATCGACAAATGCCGGCGGACTGACGAACAATCTTGAATCTACGTAGGTACCACGAACATATCTTAATCTTTAAATAGGTGTACGGGTAATTTTATGGCCATACCAAATACTCGATAACACGATATCGATAATACGCAAGCTGTGTATAAAATTATAAAATCAACTGAAAAATTAAACACAAAATAGGCATTTATAAGTACAAAAGGTAAAAAAAGGCATTTATAGGTAAAAAGGCAAAAAAAAGGCAAAAAAAAAAAAAGATCCATCGTCTAAGAAATTAAATGAAACACATTTTTGTATAAAAATTATTTTTCTATTATGATTAATATAAGAAAGGCATTTGCCTTCAAATCCGAACCCTAGTTATAATATATTTATTTAACTATAGTTTTAGTATGGGAAATTAATGACTAATATGGTATCACTGGATTAATCATATGTTTGATTTTGATAATAAATATCATATTTTCTTTATCATCTATAGAGTTGTGTCCTAAAATAATAATCTAATACCGTGGTAATGCGTACTATATGCTAAACATATAGAAAAACATGTGATAATTGATAACTGTTACGAATATAGGAATGTGTAATCTAAGGTTGTAACTTAAAAGGAAGATAGCTTAAGGTTTGTTCTCAAAACGCAACGTTATATTGCATAATACTGCTCAATATTTTAAAAATTTAATCCTTCTAACTACAGATAATATTCATCTCAACATAAAATAATGAGGATAAACAATGTTTTAACAAAATCATGTCTGGTTAACAATCAGGTAAAGTTATTACTTATTTGTTCTTTTGATACTCTAATAAGTCAATGTCAAAAATAGAATCTTATAGGTTTTAAATTATTTCTTGATTATATTAATTATTATGATATGTTTATACCAGTTTTAAGAAGATACATTTTTAGTTCCGCAGATACGTGGCTACAACTGAAAAACCAAAAGACATTACATCTAATGTTAAAGGTTTGAGTTCCAAGGTTATCATTTCTAACCCACCAGCAGGTAAATAATTATTTTACCAATGACGATAATTTTATTTAATTAAAAATATTGAATAATATTTATATACTATTCATTAGAGAATATGACTGCTTTGGGCATACAAACATATATCTTACTGGTTATTCTATGATCAAGAAATATTACTTATTTTATTTAGGTAGATTTTTGGTCAAAAGCTACTAATTTTAGTTATTGTATACTCATATTCTCTAGATGAACAGATAACCTATAGTATTATTATTTTATTCATTAAATTGATTTTATTATGTAGAACGTGTAAAGAAAGCAGCAAAAAACGGTCCCTACAAGAATCCACAATATTTCAGTTACCACAAAAATTCATATTTTGATGCTGAGATTGAAATGCACAAATACAGATTACCACAACCTTCAAGTTTAAAGTAGAAAATGTAAGATTTTCTATAAAATAATAAGTTGATCTAAAAATTTGAACCGAGTAAGAAGTAATGTATTATGTGGTTGTAATTAAAATACCTCACAAATGATACATTTTTTAAATAAAGTTTTAATACCATTAAATAAATAATAATGTATGTTATAAATTTAGTTACATATCTTAGTTCTCTAAAATTAAAGTTTTTGTGATATCATGTGTTTCATTGTGATATAATTTCTATCATTTTTAAACAATATTAAGCTTCTTTTATTAATCGATGATATACTAATTAGTTAGCTTATTATTCCTCCTGAATAATTAATCAGTCATGAATTATGTTTTTTTTTTTTTTTTATAATGTATTTTTCAACTTTTTATACTAAAAGTAATGTTCTAAAAGTTTCATTTTATCTACAGATTAGAAATGGAATTTGCTAGAATTCTTAAAGTAAATTGTTTTTTAAATGTAGTACCAAACATACAACTTTTAAAGAAATAGAGAGCATAATAAGACATTTTCAAAAATAAAATTATTTTGGAAACTTGATATTTTCAAAAAAATATGTTTTAAAACTGTATCTTTATTATATGTAATAAAACTACATACATTATAGTTATCACCAATTATCATGTTAATACACAGCATTCATAATATATTATATTTGATTTTTTTTTTTTCAGTCACCATGGTTTTTTATAAAATATTGTTAAGATATGTACCAATGATAACTTTCCCAGTAGCTTTTGTTGCTGGTATTATTGGTTACAATGTAGAACGTACAATATCTAACTTAGAAATGCCATCAAAACCCAGTATTTTAGAAGAAAAACTCAAAAGAACAGATGATCAGAAAATTTTTTACCAAGAACCTCCGGTTTTAGAGAGAAATCTTTCACCAACATTAAAAAAAAACCATTAATGTAGTCATATAAAAATATGTTTAGAATTATTACATTTTTTTTTTTTTTTTGAATAAATTGTGTATTAAAAATTAAGTTTAATTATTTATATTTCAATCATACAACATACAGTCTATATGTAAAGGACATATATGTAATGGGATATATATAAGATACTAGAAACATAATACATTAAAAATGCAATCCAAAAAATATATTTTTCTTCTTAAATATGTAAAATGTCTTGACAACTGTTATTAAAATGTGTGTTAATGAAAGTAATTGGTATTTTGTTAATAATTAGACATCAGGTAGAAATTTTTCAGTCCATCAACATTAATACATTTTGTTAGTCTAAATGAAAAATATAGTACCGTGTAACCTCTTAGTAATGAATATGTCCTACAAGTGAAAATATTGCACTATAATATAGTAAATCAAAGATTCAATCCTGAGACTATTCATAAAGATATTAAATATATGTATATTTGAAAATTAAATAGTCATTAATTTAATTTATCTGTAGGAAATATGTCTCTTTTGAGAGAATAAATAATAAGAATTTAGGTGTTAGTTGTTTTTACATTTTAATACTAAAACTTAGAAACTTTCAGCAAGTCTTAACTGCAAAAGGTTCTAATGACATATATGAACTACTATAAAAATACTTATAAACAGTAAATTATTAAACTTTATTAAATATTAACTTTTGAAAAGTATGTTACATGTATTATAAAAATAAAACAAAAAAATGATGTCAGTATTAATTACTCATTAATGACTACCTTTAAAGATTTTCAGTTTTAAGGTAACTAAGAGAACCCTTTAAAAGAATTCCTTAAGCTAAGTTATAAATAAACAAAATTAAATATTTTATACATTGAAATACCGATTTGATAAATACTTCTTTGTTTAGAAAAAAACACACTTATCTAGTCAGATTAAGTTTAGAATTTTGTTTACAAATTATTCAAATAATAAATAATATTAGTCTTGGATGTTACTTAATATAATTCAAGATAAACATATCAAAAATTTTTCAATGATCTTTATCTAGAGACTTTCCCATTAATATAACTATAAAAGACTATTGGTTTATACCAGGAATAGGAAACTTATTGCTGATAAGAGTGAATTTTTTGAAAGTGAAAATCTAATGGATCAATTTTTTGCTTTTTAGCAGACATTTTTGAAACACTACTAAACACAAAAATAATAAAATCAAAGCCATCAGCCAGCACGACACGACGGATATGATTAAACTGATAATCTATTAGCTATGTTAACTATGTCCCTTTAAATAATAATAAAATTAACTAATATAGCTCAATACTAGATAAGACATCATAATTATGTTTTACAATACACATTATATCGATTTTAAAAACATAATAAAATGAATTGTAGAAAAATCCTAACATTTTTAATTTTTATAAAGTAACTTAAATGTTAGGCCAGTTGAGTGGTATGCAGGTTACCAATTGCCCATCCCTGATCTAGACTATCAATTTGATTTAATTTATTAATAACTTGCTATTTTAAATGCAAACTATTTACTCAAAAATTCTGTTAAATTGATTAATACATTCCTTTTAAAAGTATGTGCAATCTAAATTTATATTAAATTCTTAGCTTTGTATTAAGTATGAAACGTAAGATGCTATTTATTTATTTTATTGTTTAATACTTAAGCATAATTTCTGTGTTGAATAGTTATTCAACTAAAATAGTTATTTTATACATTTAAACTCTTAAAGAGCTTATGCCTATTGATAATTATAAATAAAATAAATAATTAAAACATCAAACTTTTATTTTAAAGATACATAGGACCAAAACTTTTAACATAGTGGTTTTTACTTTCGATAAACATTTTTATATAGTGCACAATGATCTAATAGAAAATTGATAAAAAAAATAATATAAATAATTCAACATGGCTACATTAAATAATCTCAACGTTCAGTTTTTAGTTATTTTACCCTGTTTTACAGTTTTAATAATTATAAATGAAAATAAATGTTTAGTAAAAAAAAATACAAGAAAATACCTTTAATTTATACATAAGGTCTAAAAATAAATATTAAATTACAATCTGTAAATAGGTAAATAACAATTTGTTTTTAAGAAAAATATATTGTAATAATCATTTACATAATTTAAATAATATATGTACGTATATATAATTAAAAGATAAAATATTTCAAGTTAACAAAAAATATAAATTAATTAATAAATAAATAAATAATGGTAGGCAAAGGTCAAAAAATAGAAATTATTAAATGCTTCTTTTGTCAGTGAAATTAAACTCAAAAAAAAACTTTACTATTTCTTTGGTCAATGTATTAATAATGAAATAAAAACAAGTCGTAACTTTCTATCACTTTTATTTTAATGTTATAAATCTGTACTTTCAGGTTCCTTTTTAGTAGAAAAAACTGGTGGTGGTGGTGGTGGAGGTATAGGTCGCTGGGTTCTTGTTGGTGTTTTTAATGCTAATGATTGTCCTAAAATTAATTTCAAATCAGGTTAAAATATCATTAAATAATTATTAATATGCTAACCAGATAGGATGTCTGATGGTGTATTTCGGTGACTAGAAAAAGTTGGACTTATACAACCTCCATTATCATCATTTTGACTCTCTTGGTTTGTATAACATGTATCCATTATATCTAAAATATCAATATCATATGTAAATATTTTTTTAAGTATCAACTTCAAAAGTAAAATTAAATACAATAATAATAAATTAATAATTAATTCTAACCGGTATGTTGATTTTGGTTGATTTCTTTATCATCACATTGATCACCAACTTGTATCAATGAAACTTGTTGTTTAGACACAGTGTACAAATGTGCCCTTTCCAACATAGGGCCTCCTTGGTCTAACTATAAATATAAAAATAGAATCAATATTCAAGCATACATAGTGAAATTAAATTATCATTACATCTACTTTATCATTAGAAACATCTGTTAATATTCTAAGACTCCTAAATGAAGAACTTAATGGTCTTTGTAAAGATGCTGGTCGTTCAGGTATAGCAGGTTTACGGAAAACTGTATCATCAGAGGTTTCAAGTATTGTGCGTGGAGCAACTGCAGGTTTAACAGGGCGTTTTAAAGAACCTGTATCAGCAGACGGTAACTTTTCCTTAGGAGATTCAGTAGTTTGACTAGGTTTCGGTAAGGAACCAGGCGGAGGTTTATCACAGTTTGCTTTATCTTGGTCTTTCGTAGTGACAGAAGAACTTTCAAATATGTTGTTTGTCTTGTTTGTTGGTGATGGTGGAACAGGAGCTGGTTTACTTTTACGTCCTCTAGTATGTGGTTTTGGGCTCTCTGAAGGAGGACTAAATATATCATAATCAAATTTTATAGTTTATTAATTAATTTAAATAGTTTAATAAATGTTGATTTTAATAGTTTTATAATAGTTACAATAAAACACACATATAATAATCATACAAACATTAAATACCTCATATCAGTAATATTAGTACTAGATCTACTTCGTTTCAAATTTGTGTCAAAAGCATCATTTGTAAATATCAAATGTGTATCCCCACTACTGGATCTTTTGTGACCATTAAAATCATTTACATCTAATACCTTTAATGTAACATAAAATTCTTCTTCTGAAATTAAAATAATTTTTATTATTTAATAATGAAAATTAGTTAATAAAAATTTAATATATGATTTTTACCCCCAGGAAAAATCCAATCCGAATGGGATATTAGACAGTCTACAATGATATTATGACATGCAGCTGCATTCATATTTAATCTAGTTAATAAAACAAATAAAAAAAAAAGAATAAATAATATTAAACATTATACAATGATTAAATGCCTAAGAATTCTTACCCTATATTATCATTTTTATCTTCAGGTGTCCATAAAAGGTTAGGTGCAATAACTATAGCCAAATTTTGTGGACTCATTTTATTTACATCTTGATGTTTGGTCAACAAAGCCAAAAATTTAATTATATATCTTAAGTTGTATAAATTCGATTGAGGTAATTTTTGAACAACGTTTAGGATTGCTTGAAGTCTACTTTCACTAGTTTGTAGTCTGATAAATAATTATAATATATTACACAATTTTTCAATAATAATAACAAAATAATATTAAGTAACTTATAAATGAAACTGAATTGAATACATACTTAGCTGCAGCCATCCATTCTTCATATAAATGATGAGTTAATAGAGGTTCAGGTAATTGTCTTAAATAAGATTTTAAAACTCCAGCTATTATATGAGGATCTCTATATTCAACTGCTGATTCTAAATCTAGACAATTAGAATCTAATCTGAGTTTCATGCATCGTACTTTAGAAGCACCAGCTGCAATTCTAAATAATCCTTCTTCTTCCACACCCATTTCCAATAAAGCACAAATACATAGTTCAATTGGATAGGCTATTCGCCTTTTAGTAACTCTTAAATGGTCTTCAAGTTTTTGACCAAAAACTGGTTTTGAAGGGTTAATATCTATATAAAATGTTTATATTAGTATTAAAAATATTTAAAGATTATGCAACATACCAATAACAGTTTCTAATTCAGGAACTATTTCATCCAAAACAGCTAATGCAGTTTGGTGGTAAGAACGTTGATGTTTTATTAATTCTATAAGAACAGATGAAAGTTCTGCTTCTCGTGATATTAACTGAAATATTTCCGATGCTAGAGAGTCCTAAGTGTTATTAAAAAAAAAATATATATATATATATATATATTTATTTTAAAGGAATAACTAATATCAAATATTATATACACATACTTTACATTGTTCAACTTTCAATTCTATATCTTCTAATTCTTCTTTAACCGCATCTACTTTATTTGTATGAGAACTTCCAGAATTAGAATTTTTTAAGATTCCTTGGTATCTATAAAAAAAAAAATAATAATAAATAAAATAATAATAGTCATAACTTAAATACTAAAAGAAAAATAACAAAAGTAAAGTAGGTAATAATTAATTATTATATAATGTAACATTTATACAGATAACAGTATTAAATATTTTTTATTTATTCATAAGAAAATCAATTCTTTGAGCTATTTATTACAATTATTAAATAAATATCCTATTGAATTTAAAAATTAATACAGGATTATGGACTTTAAAGAAACTTTTGTCTATATTATAGAGTAAATGAAAAAAAAATAAAATAATGTATAATTTATAGTTATTAAATATAAAGAAATATTACTTTGCTCGAGCTGAATCCATATCAAACACCAACTTAGTAAGTAATCGTTTTTGCTTTATAATATTTGGCACATCTACATCCAGTATTTGTTGTAACTTACTAAGCACTGTTTGTTCAATACGTGATTCATAATCTACACCGGCATTAGCTAAACATATTTGTACTTTGCTACATTCCACTAATACTTGTCTAAAAAATAATAAACATTTAAAATATAATTTAAATTTATACTGAATAAAAAAATATGTACATCTTTTAAGTTAAAGTCAAATTAGATTAAGCCACTATACAAAAACAAACTGTAAATTTAAATTTTAAAATATTAAAGTAATTATTTTTTTATTTCACAATAATAAAAACATAATACTACTAAAAAGAAAAAGTTCCTCATATTTATTCATAAGTTACCCTGGGTATAAGTTGCTTTATTGCAAACTATAAAAATATTAAATTAAAAAATATTTTACCTTAATAAATTATCTTCTTCATTAGAGCCATTATCAAGCATTGCCATTGCCAGCAAATAGTCAGGCATTTTTTTCTAAAATATTAAAAATAAATTATTAATGAATAAAAAAAATATATATTACTTACAAGTCGTTTTTCACGAGCAGGAGCATCATGGCCAAGCCCAGGTGATATTAATGTAGCTAATAATTTTTTTGTAGTATTTTGACAAGCGTTCTTTATAAACTCAACTCGTTTTTCTGCAGTTTGTAAGGTATCAGAAAGAGCTTCAGTTTTACCTGACCTATAAATAAAAATTAATAAAAAATGTTATTTAAATATTTAAAACAATAAAAATAATTAAAAACATCATACCTAGAGAATGTCTGGTCAGCAAATTGCTTAACCTTAAAAAACTGCCTCTTCATCTTTGTTTTAAAACTTAAATAATATAAGTTAATTGAATTATTCTATCATATTATTGTCATGAAATGAAAAACTATATAACCTAAAAACCAAAAATAACAATATTAAACATACATTTCATTTTATTAGATAGTTGTGGTTAAAAATGGCAGATGCATACAATTATCATAAAAATTAAGTAAATATTAACAATTTTTATATTAATTTGATTAAATAATTATTTAATAAAATTTAAAATGTTAATAAAAGAGGAGACTGGAAATTGTAAGATATTAAAATAGGTATATCTGTTATTTGAAATGATTGTACAATTTAAATAAATATTTGATGTTAAATTAAATGTAAATAACATTGATAAAATTTTATCTCATAGACGAACTTAAATACTAAAGAATTAAAAAAAAAAAAGAAATTGGATAACATAATTAAGTCATTTAATTAAATATTAAAATCATTAAATAAATACAAACAAAAATATAAATTAAATATACTGCAAGTTGTTTAAGACATTGAAATATAGTAATATTATGTTCTAAAACATATTATAAAATATAGTGAATTAGATGAAACATACTCAACAATGATTGTATTCAAAAAGTAGGTAATGAAAAATGTTCTCACGGAGATGCAAGAAAAAACTATATATATAGACAAAATTTATTTAACAATACTAATTAAAATAAAGCTACTTTTAAATAAAAGATGGCTAGAATAGGCATACATGTTGGCTGTGTCACAGCATAAAATTAAAATTAAATAACAACAGATACTATTAGTTAATATCTTGGACCAGTATAACAATATTAATAAATATTTTTTAATACAAGTTAAATAAAAGTTTTTTTTTTTTTCATTATTCTTTAATTTTAAAATAAAGTTAATCAGTTTAATATTGTATAATTTATTAATTTTATGCACATGAAATAAAATATGGATGTATTTTATTTAAAACTAATTATCTAATTCAAAGATTCACAACATTTTTTAAGTTAAAATAAAAGTGAAAGTAATTTCATGTTATGAATAATAAATAAACTTACAGTGAGTCATTTCTAAAAATGATCAAATAAATAGAAACAATTTAAAAATTTACATTATTTGTATAATATATGTATATCTTCTTTGATTAAGTATAATTCTGATCTTGTATTAAATCAAAACTGTTAATTAGGACATTATTGATAATAGCTCTCATATGCATATTTGCAATCTTAATTATTAACATGTAGTTTATACATATTATCTATAGTAATAAAGAACATCATAAAGATGTAAGAGATATCAAATAATTATAAGCAAAATAAATTACAATGATAACCTATAAAATATTATTATTGAAACCCAAAATTATTTGCCTGGATATAAATACATAGTAATACAGGCAAAAGACTGAATAAATTATTTTATTTAACTACCACAGGTATATTTTGAATTATTGGGCTTATTGTTTTAATAAAAATAACAATTTTATTTAACAATATACACTATTATGAATCATAAATAAATGTCTATTAATTACTTATAATACAAGTTATAATATCCAATAAATGTTTATTATTAATATAATTTATTTTATTTATTATTTTATAATTTATAATTATTTCAATGCCTGCATAGCTCAGCATAGCATAAAATAACAATTTTCTAGATAAAATAAGAATAACAACAACAATAATAACAAATATATCGATTACATTTTGTAGAATAGTAAAATGTAATTAATAGAACTAATTTATACTTAAAAATGTATTAATGGAATTTAACAGTATAAAATAAATCATAATCATATACCTAAAATATGAAAAAAAACCATTAAAATCATTAGTTGACAATTTCAAAAGAACAATTATTAAATATATATTTTTTTATTTAGTATACTTTAAAAAAAAATAAAAAAAACTTATTATTGTTTAAATAATAAGTCATTTAATGAGGTCATTCATCCTTTATGTATTTTTTTTTTTTAAATATAATTGTATAAATAATCTATAGGGATTTCTTACTAACTACATATTCATTTAAAAATTATATAATGAAATATCTTTTATACTTTTATCATAAACAAAATTTTAGACAAAAAATCTAGTTTTTAATTTAAACAAATATTTTTTATGACTATTAGTATGGTATGAAAAAAAATACAAATGTATAAATAAAAATAAAGATGTGTTAATTAACATGCTATAGGCATAATTTAGCATTATATCTACCTAAAACCTAATAATTCATTATTTAAATTGATATTTAAAACTAAAATAAAGAATTCTTAGATAAATATGTATAAGTTATATAAGTGAATTTATTCAAATTATAAATATATTTTATTAATTTAAAAATTGTTTTTTATTTTTGTGTATGATAATCATAGACATTATTTTAATTTTTTTACAACTCAATATAGTTCTTTGTTAAATTATGACAAAAACATTATATTGTTTCTGATTTTCTTAACAATCGACTAACATGAAAAAAATAAAAATATTAATATTAATATTGGTAAATCTAAGTATAATAATATTAATACATTTTAATATTTTTATACCTAGCTAAAATAATTTGATTTTAGTAATAGGTACAATAATATAATTACCAATAGATAAACCATTATTTTTATTTTAAACAATTCAATCGATATGAATAATATTTATTAGGTATTCAAATAGAGAATTTATAAACCAGCGTTTTAATGTAAAAAAAATAATACAGATGTTTTAATTTACATTGAGAATAATCAATAAGTCAGAAATAATTAGTATATTCGAGTAAAATGATAAAATTCAGTTTAACTTTGAAACAAGAGATTAAGTTGTACTACATGAGTAAATGTTGATTTGTTCTGATTTTTAAGTAAATCCTTATGAAACAATATTTTAAAATAAAATTTAAAATTTACTTTGGTAGTAGCTAAATTACTTTAACAATCATTGTATAAAGAAAATAAGTAAAAAGTTTAACTTACAATACACTGATAGCGATCCAACGTTATCCTCCGATCATCGAATTTCGAGAAGGACAACTATAGTCTTCTACAACATAAACGGAAACGTTTTTTACTCATTAAGAGTAAAAATTCAATTTTTCTACCACTAGATAAGGAAAAAACTTTAAAAACTGGTGAAGGAAAATGTCAACATTTATACAGCGCTGCCAACAGAGATAACTAATCGATTGTCATATTTTGTTATTGCATATAGCATACTTTTTTTTAGTAAAATAGAATTTATTTCAACAAAGTACAATTATTGCAGTCGAGTGTTGACTCACACCTACAACCATACAAATAGAACACTAATTCATGTATTCTCGCTACATTGTTGTCATGATAAAATAATATCTAAACCATTAAAAACCATTTAAGAATTAAATTGAAAAATAATCGAAAAGTGTAACGTAAATTCGATTTTTAGACCCTGCACTGTACACGTAATCGTTAGTTGGTAGAATCGATAACACTTCTGATATGAAAAATTTTCTTTGAATTTTTCCTTGTTTCTAAAAGAATTTTTGTTTTATTCTACAGCTTTCGAACTTTTACACATTATTTAATATTTTATAGTGAAGACGATATAATTAAGTATTTAATTGTTTAATCATAAATGCTGCAGAGAAATGGCAGGACAAATAGTGAGTACTTAAATATCATAGAGTTACATTTTTCTATTGTTATACAAAATAAAATCATACTTTTTCCATATAAAGGTGCTGTGTCATTGAGTGTTTACTTGTTTTTAAATGTTTTCTTTTAAAACGTCAACCAGACTTTTGATAATTTAAATTTCCTACATGTCAAGAATTATTTAATTTCAATTTAATTTATATTATTTTTTAACTTTAAATTGTTCATATTTATGTTTTTTTTTCACCAAAAATTTATTTTAGTGACAACTATTAAAATTTATAACTATCCTAGATTATCCATTATTTAATTTTTTGTTCAAATATTTTAGTTTTTTTTATTTTTTATAAGTTGTATTTTCAACTATTATTTTTTAATATCACTGTTAAACTAACCTTTACTTACTCTTAAACAATTATTTTATCTATATATATATTTATTTTAAAACTAATATTTTTTCAGGTATTACGTGTAGAATCTCCAGATGGAACAAAAAGAGTACAAGTGTCACTTACAGAATCAAGTTATAATTTATTTGAAAAAGTAATAAAGTTTACCCATTAAAACATTATTTATTTATTTTAATATAAATTAAACTTTGTATTTTAAAAATATTGAAATTTATACAAGAAATATAATATGTTAAAAATTAAAATACTTATTTTAATGAAACCTTAATTGTGTATTTAGAACTATTTAAAAAAAAAATAAAAATAATTTTTAAATTTTTTCAGGTGTACAATGCATTTTCTCTTACAAACTATGGTTTTACATTATTTAATGATCGGAACCGTAAAAATGAAATTAAATCATCTAAAAGCGTATACTTGAGCAGCTTAAATCTGAAACATGGAGATAAAATATACTTATGTCCATTAGATCCAGATAATATATGGGCAATTCCTGGTCCGTCAAATGCAGATTCAGTTAATGGAAGTCGTTCTTCATCAGTTGTTTCTACACCAGGATCTAGTACATCACTGCCATCAAATGGAAAGAAAAGTTCAGGATCAACAAGTCAAATAGAAGAAGATGAAGTGGATAAACTATTATGGAAATTAGATGGAAAAATTAAACGCCTCAAAGACAAAAAATAGTAATTTATATTATACATTCTTAATTGTTCATATTATTTAATTAACATAATGATAACGATAAACTTTAAGTTGCCGTCATGGTGATAATGGATGTTGTGTCCATTGTTCACCCTTAGAACCATATGATGAGGAATATTTAAAAACACAAAATATGAAGCATTTATCTTTTCATTCATACTTAAGAAAAATGACTGCAGGAGTTGCTAAGTAATTTAACTATTTTTGGAAAATTATATAAATTATTCAATTAAATTGAATTTTATATTTTTAGAGGGAAATTTTTATTATTAGAAAACATAAGTTGTAAGATAAAAGAAGGCTGTGCTGGACATTTACCATGGCCAAAAGGTATATGTTCAAAATGTCAACCATCAGCTATTACATTAAACAGACAGGTAAAAAGAATTATTAAATGTTTGTTAACTATTTTATTGATGTATACAACTGTTTTTGATTTTGGTAGACCTATAGGCATGTTGACAATGTTATGTTTGAAAACTCAGAATTAGTGGAACGTTTTTTGAACTATTGGAGGATTACAGGACATCAACGTATTGGATTTTTGTATGGACGATATGAAATGCATCCTGATATACCACTTGGTATACGAGCTGTAGTTGCAGCAATTTATGAACCTCCTCAAGTAAATATATTTCTTTGAATATCTGTTTTTTTTATAGAACACTTAATTCTCTTTTTTTACTGTTCAATTAATATGGCACTAATTTATAAGTACTTATGTTTTAGGAAAGTTCAAGAGATCATATTAAATTATTGCCTGATGAAAAACAAGATATAGTTAATGAATTGGCCAGATGCTTAGGTCTTACATGTGTTGGTTGGATTTTTACCGATCTTTTGACTGAAGACATGCAAAATGGAACTGTATGAGTATTTATTATTTATTTATTACTATGATTATTAATATTTACATTTTTTAAATAACTTTTAGGTAAAATATGTTAGAAACATAAAAAGTCATTTTCTATCTGCTCAAGAATGTATAATGGCTGGATACTTTCAAAATTTACATCCAAATCCTTGTCGTTATGCATCTAATGGATATTTCGGTTCAAAATTTGTTACTGTCTGTGTTACGGGTATGTAAATAAAATTAATAGTGTAATAATATCTTATAAATCATTCAATTATTAAATTTTTTTAATGTAATTTATTAATGCTATAAATTTTTATTCTGAAGCTTAATTTTTATATTATGCATTAGAAATAGAGAAAATGAAAATAAAATTATTATGTCCTTAAGTATACTATAATAGCTATTAAAGTTTGTCATACAATCTGAAAATACACAATTATCTTTTAGAATTTATTATGAATAAAAAATTCCATTATTTATTTCCATTAAGTATTCTTATTATCTGATTTGGAATAAAATTGATAGTTTTTATAATATTTTATCAAAATTTCTAACAGTCTAATCTATAAGTTTTATAAATTGTTTATCTAGCCAAGTGGCTCAGTTCATATTTATGATAATTTTAATTAATAATAATTGATTTATATTTTAATTTTAATTTATTACTTTTACTTAATTTGTATGGGTTTTACAGGAGACGAAAAATGTCAAGTACACATGGAAGGTTATAGTGTGTCTAATCAGTGTATGGCTTTAGTTAAAGATGATTGTTTGGTACCAACCAAGGATGTACCCGAATTGGGGTTTGTTCGAGAATCTTCGGACAAACAATATGTGCCTGACGTCTACTATAAGGTATGTATAACAAAGTTCTATACATTTTTTTTATTAATTATAATGATTACTATTCAAAAGATTGGTGCATCATTAAAATTAAAAGATATTTTAACTAATTAGAATATACATAAAAATATTATTTTTAAAAAGATGGAAAAATTTATAATATTAATTACTGAAATCTTGAAGAGTATTAAAAATAAATTAATTGATAAGTTTAAATTTCATGAAAATAATCTAGTAACAAATTTAATTTATATATTATATATTACATTACACAAAATATTTATTAACTACTAGGAAATAGATATACAGAGTATTTAAAATTATTTTAAATGGTGTTATGTTTTAAGTTCTATGGTTGTTTAGTGACGATACATTAAATAAAATAATATTATATATAATTTAGTTTCTGGTAGATTCATTGTCTCACAAACAATATCTAATGTATAGTAAATTTAAGCTCATTCTTGTTCCCTTATATTTATAGTAATTGAATTAGTCATTTTTTTAGCTCTTTCTTCTATAGTTAATAACAATATTAATATTATGTAAAAGAAATAGTCACTTACAGTCATAGATCTGGAATTTTTTTTTTTGGATGGTTATAAATTTAACCAATAAAGCTGATTCAGATAATGCAGTAAAATTTAAATTAAGTATTCCAAATGAAAATCATTGTATTTGAAAATTTTGCACGGGCTTGACAAGATGTAAAGCATTAAATAAGTCATCTATTATTTTAATTATTCGTAAACAAAATTAAGCATCTTAGACAAAATAAAACTGTTACATATCTTCTTTAACAGATAATTGGTTAAATAAAAATTAATGTAAATTTGTGCTTTATAAAATGATAATATTAACAATATATTGCTCCCGTATTCTATCTCATACTGATACATAACAACAAATTTACAAATTGGATTTTTACCACACTTTATTAATGATTAATGTTATAAAATGTTTATGTTATCAAATTCTTAAAAGACAATATTTAGTGTACACAAACAGTTTTTTTTGTATTTTAATTTTTAAATTAGATAGTACTGCAATCTTTTTTTTCAAATGCATACTGGTTTTTAAAAAAAATACATGAAAAAAGAACTGCTTGAACAGTTTGTTATTTTGTAGTTTTTATTCCCCTCTACAATTTAGATAGTAAGTAAATTTATTCTAATATTGACTATGAATAATCTGTTTTAAGAATCTTGTATGTAGTTTTTTTTATGCTAGGCATATGCATGACTTAGCAATATATGCGAGTAAAACTTCATTTTAAGTACTATATTTTGTTTTTAATTTAAATCATTTAAAATTGAAAATTTATTTTTTAAATATGATCTTAAGTAATCTAAACAAGTCAATTCATAACATTTAAAAAATTATGTAATGATTAATAACTGTAACATTTGCTTAATGGAGATTAATATTAAAGCTTATATATAGTAATTTATGATTCACTCCAATTAAAAATATGCTATACTATATCCAATGGTATTATCATGTTAGATCTCCCCAAAACCAATAAAGTATATAAGTGTATTTAAGTTTTTAAGCTGTTTAACTTAATGGATATTTTAAATTCTAAACAAACTGATGGATCTGCCTTTAGGTTTTAATTATGGGGCAATTCACACACATTTCTTGATAGTTTTTAAAAACACCTCAATAAAAGATAATATATTATAATATAATAAATAATAATAATAATAATAAATAAATAAATAAATATGATTTCTCTCAATGTTATAAAATTGTGTAGTTTTTTTCTCAGTTTTTTAAAATATAATGATTTGTCTTTATTAATACTAAGGCATCCTATCTAATCAATTCATGTTGCTTAAATCTTTTTTTATTAAATTTTAAAAATATAGTAGTACGATAAGTACTTTCTAAAAATCACAATTATAAATTCTACTAATAAATGTAAAAATTTTAAAATATTTTTTACATGTTTTAATAATAATTATTATTTAATTAAAATGTACTTATTTTGGAAAACTAGGGAGTCTGTGTTTAAAAGTATGCGTACATTTATTAAATTTAGATACTCTAAAAATATTGAAAAACAAATAGTGGCTCACAATTAGAACTGTATTTTTATACTTTCAAAATTTAAATGAAGGATTTACTATTCATGAATATTTTTATTAAATAAAAATAATAAATCCCATTGAAAATATATTTATTTTTCATGATACACTCCAAAATTATTTACAATTAATTTGTATATGAATATGTCTTTATTTACGATTTGATTATTAATATATTAATCTTATTCATCAACATAAGTATTTAATATGTACATTTATATTATGTAACTTGGTTCATTTGTGCTTTACTATTATTTAGTAAAATAAAATAAACAAACTTGTCTTGTGATGAATAAAACGTTTTCAAAAACAAAGTTATGTCTGGGTAAAATCAAAAAATAATGCGGACATTGAGATAACATTAAAAAATATTCATGAGACCATTTTTTTACTTACATTTAAATTTAACTATTTTCTATTAAAATTTAAAAAATACTGTTTACTGTGGGAATACATTAAATTACAAAATATAAATGTTGATACTTTTTTTTTTTTTACTTCAAATTAACAATAATTAAATCAACTTTAATAGATCTATACATAGTTAAATGTAAAAACAATGTAATTGAAGTTGTAAAATGTTGACATAAATTTTTGTGAACCTCAAACACTATAAAATATTTAATATTATTCCAGATTTTAAATATATAACTTATGCATATTTGTAAGAAAGTATAATTAAGATATAATGGTACACATTTTGAAAAATAATAACATAAATAATTCACTGTGCATAACTTAAATTTTTAAAACACTGTTATATTATTTGATACATTTTAATATATGTGGGAATAATTATCGTTATTGTTTAAAATTAATACATATGATAATATACTGTTTGGATTTTAAAATAAATTTATCAAAACCTTCGATAATGGATTACAAAAATACACATAAATGTTCACTTGTTTCTATAAACTACTCGATCGATTATTTAGTTTAAATTTACATCAAAAAGGGGGTTATGTTAAACTTTACCACAACTAGATATGACAAATGTCTTGGACGGTTTGCCAGTTTGATCTCCAAACGAGGCCATTTTTTCAACGAGATCAATGCCATCTACCACATGTCCAAAAATTGCTGTAAACCCACGCATCTCTTGTAGTATAATACGAAACTGTGATCCAACCATACCCATATTGTCATGACGTTTTTGAGTGCGACGCATTCCTACAGCTCCTCGAACTGCAGGAAACTTAGTATCATCAGGCATGAAGTAACTTTCATCATATATAGATTTACCGCCACGACCATTGTTTAATTCAAAATCACCTGTAATCACAGATTCTCCTTCCCAACACTGAAATATTGAGCAGCCTTTATATGAAAAACCACTTGTATCTCCCACCGTTAATACTTCAAAATTTTTAGACATTTTTGGCGCTACATCTGGACGAGTTTCAATGACTAAACGACCAAATGATGTCCCGTTTACTTCAATATTAAAGTAAAACATGGGGAAAGTATTAACATTACGTATTGAAGGTACGCTATTCAAAATAGCTGGAGGTGGACTGTTTTGTGAAGTTATTAGTACTGGTTCATTTGATGAAATTGAAGAAAGAGATGTTGTGTATTGAGTAGTAGATGAATTTCCAGGAGAATTTTTTGAAAATTCTGGTCCATTTACAAGTTGTGTGACATGTTTAGGTAATACATATCTTGTAAACAATTGTGCTGTGCAATAGTTAGCCAAGAAAAAAATATGAGTATTTGGATTTGCCAAATCTGCAGATTTATATGATTCTAAAGCCATGGACTGTAATGACGACAACGATTGTTTGATCATACTAAAATCTAATAAGTTAGTAGAAGATATAATATCTTCTAATTGGCCATGTGCAAATTGTTCAGAGTATTTATTTTGTACTTTCTGTTTCACTTGTTCTAACCGATTTAAATATAATTGTAAATCATATAAATCATCTGTACGTAAATTTGACGGTTTAATACTATTCAAAGCTTCATTGGTCTGCAGTAAATCATTTGTATTTTGAGTCCAACCACTATTTAGTTCAAGTTCAATTTGAGTTTTTAGTGTGTTACAAGCGTCTAAAACCCTTAAGAGAAATTGGCGTTTGTGTCCGAATAAATTTTGTATTTCACTCATCAATTTAGCAATAGCTATAGTTTCAACTTGAACCTGTAATATAAAAATAAGTTATAAATAAGTTTAAAATTTAAATAGGAAATAATACTTACTTCACTGATTAGATGGTCACGTGCATCATTATTAGATTTTATAGAATGCCCAATATGATCAGATTGAGTTCCACACGCTCGACATAACAGCTGTTGACAATTGTAACACCAAAATGAAAATGGCATTCCATGAGTATGACAATTTTCACCCTAAAAACAAATAATTATCAAAATATTTTAACTAATAACATTTTTTAAAATCAATATTAATGACAAACCTTTCGTTCTTTATCAACAGATTTATTGACTTTAACATTTGCCAGGTGTCTAATTAGACTGAGAATTGACTTTTGTGTTCGTAGAGTCTCTGGAGATTGCTCATCTAATTCAGTACGTTTCCAGCAATTTATGCAGTACACTTCTAAACCTTTGAGCATAGTAGTCTTAACACATTGCAAACAAAAACAGTGTTTACAACTAAGTTCTTTTGGCACAAATTCTGTTTCATTGAATTTCTGCTTGCAACAGCCACATATTATAAGTTCTTCAAATTCAAAATCTTTTTTAGTATCCATCATCTATAAACAATTGACAGTTGTTAATTAGGCACTTTTGTATTCAGTTAATATAATATAATAAATTTAAAAAATAAGAGTATTTATTGAATAAGACTATCAGTACCATGTGGATAATTTGTTTTTAAATAATTAATAGGGAAAAAAAAGTGCAACAATATGCATACATCAAATACTTTTACTGTATTTATTATCATTCTAAGGCTAAAAATTAATCATTTGCTTTCTATCATAATTTGATATACATATGTTTAAAGGTATTTAAATACTATAGTAAAATACCTAGAAGTAAATTCAAAATAATTGAGTGGATTAATTAATTTGATAAGATTTTTTTATCAATTTCTTAAACTCAAATTCAAAATTAAATATTTGTTGATGTCTTATTCTTTAATGATTATTTAATATTTATTTATTAATTTATTATGATAATTAAATCGTAGATATTTATGTTTATAATTAAATAATTTGAATATTATGTAAAATATTAGTTATTGACATTTTTTGTTAAAAATTTAATAATATAAATAATTAGATACCCACATTAAAACTCATTATCAGTAATTGTATTTATTTGCCAAGTATAATTAAAGATTTGAATAGCGTTAAAATGAACACTATATTTTACGTACGAGAATTTTTAACCTTGAAATTCATGATTAAGATTACAATAATACGATTTTTTAAAGCTTTCGACCAGATAATACATCTCATTTATCAGTTCTTATTAAGTACCTACGACATAATAATATCAATGCATTATGTATGTACAATAATATATTATTGTTTTTCACTCGGGAGCATGACGAAGGTCAAGGGTGGTCGATAATAATAACATTTAACAGGATTCAAATCAACTGTGGCAGCGTCTCTCTAAATGCGTTTTATTTTTATTTTTTCAAAAGAAATTTAGGCGGTCCAACACGGTTCCCCGGGATTACGGCAAACCCCAATATTATTGTATTGATATCAACACAACATAACGTAAAAATATAATACGCATCATAAATATTGGTTAATACGTATATGACGGTGTACGCAGACGCGAAATAAACTTACACTTTGGTGCAATGTAAACAATATATAACGGGCGGCCGAACGATTAGCGCCGTGAGTTACACATGTAGGTAGTATAATATATTATTATATATTGTGATAAATATATTACGACGACGGTGTATAAAAAAAAAATAATAATAATAATAATAATAAACAACAACGCGTGAGCGTTGATAAGTACGGTCAGTGTACAGTGAGCGCGTAAAAATACTAATTATTACGAGTTACGCCTTACGCACTTATCAATGGCGACGACGGACAAACGCGGCGCGACCGACGGCGCACTGTATAAAATATTAATAAAAATAATAATAATTAAAAAAAATAATAATAATATATCGCGACGGTTGCTCTCGGCGAAATGTGCGACAGAGTAAAAATTTATTCGATTATCGAATAATAATAACGTTTTTCGTTGTGCATCAAACGAACGACAAACGACGGGAAGGCGACGACGGTGGGACGTTGAAGGCAGACGGCGACAACGTTCGGAACGATAAAATGTATTATTACGAATTACGATAATAATAATAATAATAAATTATACGATTTGTTGCGAAACCGTTTAATAAATCGTATATTTTATATTATTATTTGGCGCGACGACGACGGTGCCGTTGTTGTTATCGCAGCAGCAGCGTGACCGGGGCGGCGTCGTTGTCGGTGTGCCGTCATCGTTGATTTTCTGCCGTGCACAACAACACGCGAATCGAGCTCGACACTGTCGGCGGCCGTACCGTTCGGTAATAACCAACAATAACAATAACGACGACCACAACAACAACAACAACAACTACTACTACGACGGTATCGACGACAGCGGCCGCCGTGTTGCATGGCGATCGCTTTGGACGGTGTGTGTACGACTGACGGTGACTGGTGTCGCGGCTGCGTCGGGCCCGGTGTTTGTGTCGATCCCTCTCCCGCGCGCGCGGGTTTTTCGGAAGTACGCGGTTCGCTGGCGGGGCCCGGGTCCGGGTTTCGGCGCTATTTTTTTTTTCTTTCCCTTCTTCCTTCTTCCCACGCCACGGTCTTGTTGTTGTTGTTTTCCATCCGCCCCGGCGAACCCTCCCCACCGGCCCTATCATCACACCGCAATGTCATGTCTACAGTGCATGACGTACGCACGGTCTACCGTAACATTATTTACGTTAATACCCACGTCGTCGTCGTCGCTGCCGCAGTTCCCCACGACCCCCCCAATCAAATTGCAGTCCGACTGGCCACCGGTTGTTGTTGTTGGTGATGGCTGTGATGGAGTAATTATTATCGGTGGCAGGGCGGAGGGGTCAAACAAAAATGTCGTGTCTCCGCATCTTCTCGTCTCTATTTTTTTGATTCGTCGCGTTGCGATGTATAATAATATAATAACATGAATATTCGACGACGACATGGTTTGCTCTGCTTTCAAAATTACAAACCGACACCGGCGGCCTTGCCAGCCGCCGAAAACGAATGCGATCCATTCGGCGATAGGCGATGTAACGATATCGACGTGTAAAATTTGAAGTGTTATTTCGTACGAGTATATAATATGACTATAACGTAATATTTTAACATAATCATTATTCATTAATTAACGAGTGTTAGAGATGGCGACACTACGATAGTGTACTCCATATACATTATTGTTCTTAGTGAGAATTCTATAAATTGTCTGAGAAAAAGATATAATTGTATTTATTTAGCGACAAACGTAGTTTTTAATTCAACATTCTTCTAGAAAATAAAAAAGCTATAAGTTTAAGAATTAAATTAAATTAAAATACTGTGAATACCGTAAATAACCGAAGAGAGAACACAGATAATTGTTTCTTATCTTTAAGTTTGATAATAGCCAATAGGTCATTTCACTTAGTTACTTATACTTAACCCACGAAATTGGTTCTACTGAATGAAAATGTATCATATTGCACGTTTGTAAGACGAAAACAACACATGTCATGCTTTTGTGGCATCCTCTTAAATCTTAATGTTAAAGTACGATCCAGTAAATGGTAAACACATACAAAAATTCCAGTCACATTAACATTAAAATAATCATTAACTTCGTATTCTTATAATCATTTAATAAGATGGTTTGTATTATTGTCTGTTTGTGGTTACTGGTTAGTATACCTGATATTTTGGACGAGATATTACTATTATATATCTCTGTATACGACATGAAGTTGTACAGAACCACAGTTTTTTTGTGAAATTTTTGGTGAAAACTACAACCATTATACAATTATTATCTATTCTTAGTTTTGTTTTTTCCGATTGTTTTTAAAAAATATCTATTTTTGATTCATCAAAGTACAAACTAGATATTATCAAAAACTGCGTTATAAATTCAGTACTCCCAGTGGCGTAGTTATGATTTTGAACATTGTATATTGAAATTATCAAACCGGGACATTATATTGAATAACCTTTTTTTTTTTGCTTGTATGATATGGAAATATAAAATAAATAGGTACATCCTTTTTTAAGGCTTTAGGGGGAATCTATCCTTCATATCCCCCCGATGTCTACGCGTATGATTGCTCCACTCCACAATCATAAATATTAAACATACTTATATTTTAAATTCTGGACAGATCAACCAATGAGAATGTCTTGATTTTACAATTTTTTTTTTTTATTTTTTGTCTAAAGACACTGTTTTAATAGAAAAAATTATCCGATCAACAATTCTGAGGGAGGTTTCTGCTAACAATTGAATCTAGTTAGTAGTTAGTGTTGCTGTAATTAAAAACAAAAATGTCTTAGTGCTATTTAATTTAATTGGGAAAAACTAAAATAAAATACTAATATTTGTTCAAGTTTTAATATTGTTATTGAAATAATTGTTTTTAACCTTGGTTACCAAAAATTAAACTGTCTCGGCGTCTTCACTAAAAATTGATTTAATCATGTATTATAATCGTTGAAATTAAATCTAACACATCCATAACAGTTACCTATACAATGATGACTTACATTCGATACTTACTATACAGCAGAATGGATTTTTTGTATAAACTGTAAGCTAAAAAATAATCGAGGAAGGGTTCTGTCCCTACTAAAATTATTCTGCTCGCTCCTCGAAAAAATCCTGCGCACGTGCACGTTTATGATGCAATAATTGCAATGTAATAAAATTATATTGTTACAGTTTTAAACGCGGTAATTGCGTATTACATTACTAACTACTATTTTAATAGTACACTATCATCTAATAAAATTATATTATGTACGTATAGTGTTATTAGTATTGGGACAATGGTTGTTTCCGGACGAAACTACGAAAGCGAAACGCCGTCAAACTGTATACGGTATTTCGTGTCGCGTTGATATGGCTGCATCTGCTCGGCCATCCGCAATTCACGGTCAAATATGTACCGCCACCCGGCACAACAAATGCCGTCCCGCTCATCTATGCTAACACCGCCGCCGCCCCGCCATTTTCTCAATCCGATCGACCCCTAAACCCTCGACTACCCGCCGCCTGACCTTTGTTGCATTGCAGCACACGCGCACACGGTCGTCGTCGTACTTCACTTTCCAATTTCTCGCCGCAGCAAATTCTCCCTCCCACGCTTTTAGAACGAAGCGACGCGACGCAACCCTACCTCAGTTTGGGCTGGTCCAGTGAGAGCGTTTGTTTCTGTTATTATTATTATTATTATTATTCACCGTCCGGGGGTTTGAGCACCCCAGCCACCGCCGACCTTGGCCACTGACGTCACCCGAGCGTTGTGTTTTTGTTTCACCCTCTTTTGCGTTTCGGATCGCAACACTAAATGTTATATTTTTTAATGATAATATTATTATTGTTTTACCGCCATTCGAAAACGCACACGATTGCCACATAGCCTACCTTTGTTTCGTAGGCAATAACCTGCATGGAATAGTGCGGTTTCCGCTGGGTCGGTCGGTCGTCCGTGTTTTTTTCCTGCACAAGGTACGCTCGTGACGATCACCGAAGATTAGTTGTCTTTATACCATCAAGAGAATAACATTTTTAATTTTTTACTTATACTGCAGAAATGTGTGTTTCCGTTGATTTGAAAAATCTCGTTTCAATTAACACTTTTCGTCCACATGTCCACATCCACTTGAGGGTTGGCCGTATATTAACTTATACAATATATTATTATATAAAAGTAATTTTTTATTCGTTTTATTTCACCGGCAAGATACATTATTAGAAACGAGAGTGTTACAAATTTACGTTTTTTATTATTCTTATATGTACTTGATATTCGAGTATTCGACCCTTTGGTCGTTTTTATACAATACGCACATGTTGTTATTAGTGTTCCATTATATTATGATAAATTGTTACAAAAAAAATATATAACGTCCTTTGTCAAAAAATTGTATTCTTTGAGAAACGTAAACCTGTATTTATCGATTACCTTTTTTTTTTCGTATCCATCTATTTGTATTGGGAACCCAATTTGAACACATATTTTAGAACTCCAAGTTATACCTTTATTAACATTTGTGTTACGTATTCCATAGGTACTATAAATTTTGTTTACACGTTCATATTACAAAACTGGTATAATATTCAATCGCCTGAATTCTCAGTATTGTAAAAGACTCGTACATCTCACATTTAATATCATCCCTAATTTTTTATAGGAAAAACTCATTGCCATCATAGTTTCCTTAGTTATTTGGTTTTTAAAATACATTTCTATCATATAAAAACATTCAAATAGTGATAATTATATACACAGCAATAGGATAATAATAAATAATAAAATAATAAAATCTTTAATTTCTAAAATCTAGAGTGAACGTTAAAAAATCACACAGAGTTATTAATTCCAATAACATTTAATATTATTATTTATTAGTTTCCTAAATAACTGGTAATAACTTTTAAAATATACCTTCCTCCTGTTGTTGATTACCGAATTATTGTCGTTATGAGTGTATGACTATAATCTTGTATAATGTTTATACGCAGTAGAAGAGTAACTTGAAGTACATTTTTTTGTGGAAATAAAAATATAAATACTTTTCTTTGATTGTGTCCAAATACGTAATTATTGGAGGCGAAAAGAAGCTCTTCTAACCCTCAAATAATAAATGTATTCAAGTAGACACTGTCTGTCTTTTAAATTTTTCAGAATTATAAAATTAATAAAATAATATCAATTTTACCTATCATATTACCTAATTTATTTAACACTATAACATTAAGTTTATACGTACACCATATAAATATTTTAATAACTAACTATAATATTTTTCATGAATATTTTGATTTTACAACTAAATATTTAAAGAAGGTAGATATAACGATTTTAATTATTTTATTTTAATTTAAAAGTATGATTCGTAAGTATTTTAAACTTTTAACATATTTTAATAAATTTTGTACACTTAATAACATTTTCAACTGCAATGTCTTCCCCAAAAATTAATTAAATTTAACGTATTGCTATTTACTAATAGTAATATAAATTACTTAAACAGCAATTTACATTTATCATAAAATATACTTAGTCTAGTCATCTTTACTTAGAATACATTTTTGTATGTAATGAACTCAAATTTAACACAAATATTACAGTGATTTCTCAATAACGATAAACACTCCACATTTTGTGAACAGAACTGTTATCTACTTCACCCTTTTTTATATTAGATAATAACACGAACGCACACAGAAAAATATTATTTAAGCATAATGCTTTCAATAAAAATATTAACGTTTTGTAATATATCGTACAACAAGAAATTAAATTGTTTAAAACGTATTTAAATATTGATGGAAAACGATATGTTTTTACCCCCAGTCTTCACTATTGAATTCTCATCGATTGCTCCAGAATATGCATCATGCAGGAGCGTCATTTCAGTTGTTTAATAGGTCTAAAGAAAAAATATTAATCCAATATGTTTCTGTATAAAAAAATTAGATTTCAGAACCAATAACTATAACAAAGTAGGTCTCTATCACTGTGCACTATCATTGCATAATCTCATCACAATTTACTTATATTTAAAACAAACAAATTGTATTAAAAAACAAGTCTGTTTTAGTTGATTAATTATTATCAAAACCCATAATTCATAAATATGTATTAATATTTTTCTTGACATTTTAACATTCGAGTTTCGAGTAGTTATAGATTCGATAAATCTAAATTTATATTTCAAATAATACTTATAAAATATTTATTTAAATGATGGTATAATGACGAAATAGGTATACGTACAGTAAACGAAATTTTTTTATAGGATGCAAAAATGATTGTCTAATAGTACCTCGGATTTACTTCATTTTGAAATTAAGTACATTTATAGGTCTATCATATTTCGTAAATTTAATATTAATTGATAGTTTATTTGTGTTCTATTTATTTGGATATTAATTGTACAATATTATGAATCAAACATTGTCATGAATAAGAAAGTATTCAATATTTGATTAAAAATTAAAAATATTAGTTGATAAATTATGAAGAATGAAAAATTGATAGTTAGATTAACAACAATAAATCGCGACGACTATAAGGGTAAAAGATCTTAAAATTTTTATATGTATTTTGAATTTTCCAAAAAAAAGTATACTTTCAAATACTACATCAAATTGCAAATGGCCTTTATATTCTTAACCAAAAATTGAGTTAATGGACGAAACGTTTCTGTTAGTTATTTAGATAGAAAATTTTGTCCCCGGGAGTTATTAGTCCTTGGACGTTCGGTCTCCAGCATTTTGGTTATACGACGTTTTTATATTGACAATACGTTATATATATATATACAATTTAATGTTTAAATGATAATAATACAAAGTATTAAAAAATAAATAAATGTCTTGATAATTAGCTTATATATATTATTTATAGAATGTTATCCTAATATTTATATTTATTGAATTTTTATAAATATGTAATATGTCTGCAAATACTGCATTGATACAAAAATAATAATAATAATAATTAATAATGAACAGAAAACAATAAGTCTTAAAGATAATAAAATAAAATTGTATTGTACAGAATTTAAATATAATAATAATGATAATAATATTTTAAATTATTTTATAAACATAAGTCAGTTGAGCTAAAAAGAAAAAAATCATTTATAACTTTTTTATTATCTAAGTATTTATTTTATTGTCATTTAAACATTAAATTTTTTATTTAAAATAAATGAATTGATTGTCAATGAAATTATGAAAAGTAATCTTAAATTTATTTCTGAACTTTATATTATTTTAATTTCTACCTATTTAAATATAACTAAAATAAATTATAAAAACAATAATAAAAAAAACCTTAAACCCTAACGTCTTGGCTATAATTAAAAAAACGTTGGGGACCAAACGTCTTACGGTTTATTTCTGTTGGGGACTAAAATGTCCTATCTATATAATTAACCAGGATGAAACGTCCAAAAACTCAATTTTTGGTTGGAGACGAAACAGCCTAAAATCTTTTATTACCATCCATTATTTAAGTCCCATTATTATATAAGTTAACTATTTTTATTCTTTTGTATCTTTATGGATGTAAAATTCATTATTTTAATTTATTATTATTTGTTATTATCAAATACTCTGAAAGATTGATTTTGAAATTTCACATTTTTATTTTCTATACTGTGATATATAGAGCAGTGTTTCTCAACCTGCGGGTCGCGACCCTCTTAGGGGTCGCCAACTTATTAATAATTAGGGTCGCTAACCTATGATTTAAAATTCAATAACAAAAACACAAAAATTTAAAAGCTCAAATAATAAAATAAAGTAATGAAAAATATAAAATCAATAAATATAAAACACTGTATTGTATAATCTATGCGAGTATAAGTATAAAAAAAATATATACATAGGAGGTCGCTAGAAAATCGAATTCGAAAGGTGGTCGCCATAGTAAAAAGGTTGAGAAACTCTGATATAGAGTACACTATTTTAAATTTGTGCCCTGTTACTCTTGTAATTTATTAAATTCTATACGATTAATAATGACTTATAAGTATGTAAAAAATTATATTCTATCGTTAATTTAATTCAAGGAATTTTTTTCTTTACGAGACGTTTATAAATCTATAAAATGGAATTAACGCATATTTGATTGCATATTTTAGTATTTGCGCATACTTTACCAGTTTACCTCATATTTATTAATAATAAATGCTTATTTTTAATTTAATCTTTACTCCTTATTCCTACACTTTCAATAATAGGTCTTTATTTTTAGATTTTTTTTTTCTATAATTATGTTTTATAATCTTAATTTTTAATCATAGGCAACAGGTAATTTATTTTTATTTTTTTAAATTATTTACTTACATATTAATATATTATTTTATGTAAGACATAATCATCTTTTGCATCATCTATTCTATTTTCTAATGTGTTTTTTCAAAATTCTTTATAAATTTCTTTGATTATCACATTTTGTCTATTACCAATAACTAAACATACAATATAGGTAATTATAAAGTAAAAACATATATTTAATTATTAAATATCTGTAAAATCGGATAATATTGGACTGTCTATACATTTTAGATTCCGAACCGAGCGATGAATGTATTGATTTTAGAATAATTATTTAAAAATTAGATTCATTTCAAACTATTTTACCTCAAATGACAAACTCATTTACGTCGTTATTTTGTTTATTGACTTATAAGTTAAATTATTGATAACTAAAATATGTGATATCGTATCATAATTATCAATATTATGTTATAACTTATATTATTATAATACAAAATATTCTAAACTGATAGATCGTCTCTGCTCAAAATTGTTTTGGTAGGTATATAATGATTGGTAACCCATTTGACACCTATTAGTATAGCAAAGCGGTACCTACTTATCTAACTTTTTTTTTTTAATACCAACAATTAAAAACAAGAAGTTTTAAAATTGTTAAAATTCCATAAAATACACGTTTATATAAGTTAATATTATGTAGCCTAATAATCACAATCAGTTTTAAAAATCTATTTTTATGTCTTAATTATGTTATCTATTTATAATTTATATCGATAATAATTAATTTTATTTATATGAGTTCATGAATCATGTTTCAATTAGCACTTTAATTTTGTTTGTACTTTTTTTAGGAGAAAGACAGTTATGGCAATGAGGTGTCAAAATTAGCCCGTCCATTACCTGTGGAGTATTTGTTATTAGATGTACCAGCTTCAACACCCTTAATTCCACTGAATACGTTCACATCAATTAAAGACATCACAAAATTCCCTGTTGAGAACAGATTAATTGATGGACATATTCAAGACTTTGATTCATTGTGCAAATACCTAAGACAATTCACTCCGTCACAATTTTACGAGTCTATTTCCGATTTTCATTTTCTATTGTATATTGCTACAATGGATATGCTACCCATGAAAGTAATTTGTTTTTTAAATACCTATTTCTTACTCTTCCTGTACCTGCTTAATTAAATAATTTATTTTTCAGGATTCAATGGCTCCACTGTTAGAAGCAATACGATCTAATGATAAACAGGCAGTAGTTGAATGGTCTAGATCAGACGTATGGGCAACACTCGAGCAATTGATCAGCAATACTTCTGATTCTGCTGTATCGGGGCATGTTGGAAACGGTTTTGCATCTGTTCAGACAGAATCGTGGACATGCATACATTGCACCTTTATGAATAATTCTGATCGGCAATCATGCGATATATGCAGATTGCCAAGGGATATCAACTAAATGTTGTATAGAAAACATGTATCTCATTCACAGTAAATATAATTATATATATACATATTTTTTTATGCATTGTTTATTATATTGAAAAAAGAACTAATTAATAACACAGGTAATATTATATAATGAATTTTCGTTTTGTTGTATAGAACATTAAAATTTAAGGTTATAAAAATACAAAAAAAGGTGGATTACTCCAAAGTAAAAAAAATTTCCAATTTTAATTAAGTTTTTTAATTTCAATAGAAATTTATAGTAATTTTTAACTTTATTGTACTGGTATTTTATTTTAATTGATTTTTCTTTGTATAAAAATTGAAAACAATAAAGTTTATACCAAAGTAAAAAAAATGACTTGATTACTTAACACATGATGTATGCCATAAAATATTGAATATTTTATTTTATGATTTCCTGATTTTTTTTTTTTTTTTTTTTTTTTTATCCGACACCATTATTGAAACAGAATAAAACTCAAAATGTTTGTTTGAAATGGTTATTGTACAAACCATAACTCAATATGGATAAAATATAGCTAATCTTGTAAAATGTATTTAGATTTTTTCAACAAACTCTCATAAAAAATGCTTTTTACTTTTGAATATGAAAATCATTTATCTACTTAATCTAGTAATTTTTTCACTTAATAAAAATAAAACATCAATCTACAGTTACATACTGCATTTATATATAATTATTGAAAATAATATTGTACAGTTTGTTAACATTTTAAGCATATTATAATATATTGAGTCTTAATACTTAACATTGAAAAATATATTGTTTAAATGTATTTATAAAATATGTCACAATTGTTGAAGAAAAGGCAGATCAGAAAAAATATATATAATATGAAGACAAACAATTTAACAAAAATTTAACAGTACAAATGATAAGCATGCAAGTTTCATATAACTGGAGGAAACTCTGAATCGTCATTCAAGTTAAAACGATCTTCGGATACATCAGTCAAGCTATCAACATGATTCTCTGCATCTGCAATAAAAAAAAATTTAGTTTATCTAACAATCATATAATATGCCAATGAATTATTCAACATTTTAATATAATATATAATGTAATATTTTGTCAATATATGCATTCATTTCGTAATCTTATGAAAAATTCACAAATGTTATGAGTTGTTATGACAAATACCTGACTGACTGGATGAAGGATGTCCCCTGAGGGCACCAGCATAACTTCCGACTGGATCTTTTAGATTTTATTGTATATACAAATACACACACACAGAAACAGCAGGTTCATTTGGAGGACAGCAATTTGGAGAGAAGGAATTGAGCAGCAGAAAACAAAACCAACAACGGTGTCAGTCAAACCATATTAAGATTAAGGGCTAAAGCTGCATACTCACTCGCTACCGATAGTGTGCAATCCGAGCAGTCCTCAGTCATGTGATTAGTGTCTAACACTACTGCAGGCCCAGTATCTGTTATAAACAATTTTAGAAACTACCAGTCAACGACTCATAACAAATGTTAAATACTTGTTATAAATGGAATAAGTTGATCATTAAAACATTATTTAATAGAATATTCTAATTCAAAAAGTCTCAATGGATATTAAATAATATTTTGAAATTTTACCAAAATAAAAGCAGCTAAAGGACAATGTGACATAATTATTTTAAAAGCTTCACTATTCCTCAAATTCCTTTCAATTAATTTTAGTTAGTTAGTTAGATATTATGATAACTGATGTGAGTAATGATGATCAAACATTAAACTAATAGTTTTAAATGATGAAAGAATTAAAATTAAAGAGTTCAATTTTACAAACCTAAATTTTTATTAATTGAGGAATCTGTTTTCGTATTTTTATCTAACTTGGTTGTATTTGCCTCCTTCAATTTGATTGGTTTAGGGCTGTCCACTACATCTAGTTGGCCATCCAGTCTAATACAATTTAATATGTATAAATTTAATAATTAAACAATTATACAAACACAAAGCATTTGACAAACCTATGAGTACGCCAGAGAGTACATTCACCACCCTCTTCCATGTCCAAATTATAAACATATAAGTATCCATGGGATGAAGCAACCAGTAACCTTAAAACTTTGTCAACCCTAAAAGTAATAAATCAAAGTAATTTCAAAATTATTTGTTTTTAGTAAATCAATTGCTTACATCACTATAGTACAAATGTTTTTTAGTCCTTGAAACGGTAGATGAATGGAAGCGACTGCTCTTCCCTGGTTGAACACATCTGTAACTTGAGTGGGTAAATAATTAGCTGATGCAGTAACGGCTTTTGACAAAAATGACATCCAGCTTTGTTGTTCGTCGGGCATTTGTGGACTATACAAAATATAACAATTTTATTATTATCCAATAAATATATATTTTTTTAACAGTTAATTACATTTCTCTAGTGTCATCCAATTTGAACACGTGCACTGTTTCAGTATTACTCGATGAGCACAAGTACAAGCCATCAATACTAAACGCCAAGCTACAAATACTGACACAGCGTTTAACACCACGTCGGAACTCGTATAGTTTGGCACCATCAGAAATGTTGAACACTCTAATAACTGTACCTCGTTCACTGGCAGTTGCTATTCTATTGCCTTGATGACTAATGGCCATTGCCGCCAAAGGACTTTCATGAGCTGAGATCATTGACACAGATTGCTAAAATATAATACGGCATTAATTTCAACTCAAAAAGTCAATGAGCAATGAACTTATTAAAGATGATTACCAAATTGATGGCATCAAAAATTTGCACTTCACCAGTCGTACTTGAACCAGGATATGCCAAATAGCATAAATCACTGTTTGTTGATAAACAACAAAGTCCCGCTGGGTTTGGTGGAGTGTCTCTGATTGTGTGCAAGACCTTCATGTCATGTATATTGTGTATATACAAAGATTCTTCTAAGCATACGACTAATCTCTGCCAAAAATAAAAAATAAATAAGATTTAATGCCATTAAAAGTTCCGCTGCAATAATACGCTGTACATTGTACTTACGGCCCTGTTAAGTTTCACGCCTAGAATAGTGTTTGAGTAGCTGTAGTTACATATTTCATTTCCTTTTTTAAAATGGCACACTCTTAACTTACGTGGCGACGACAAGCTGACCACTGCAACCAAGCTACTGCTGAATAGCCTCTCCACAATACAGATGTCTTCAGATTCTGTCACAAATTTAAATATAATTATTACACAGATCATAATTTTCATAAAATTTAATTGGCTTTACCATTTTCATATATTTGGTCTAAATTATCAACGGAAGACAATGAATATAAACGATATCCAGTCTTTGTACCAACAGCAAGAGACCTGAAACGAATAAATAATATTTGTGTAAGATATTTATAATTCAAAAATAAATGTATACAAGTTATTCAATTACGAATGTTTATTGTAACTAGCAGTGATGTAATGAAGAATTTACCATAATTATACCGACATAATTTTACTTTCTACAAAAAGTCATAAATCACAATACGTCAATACAACTTCACATTACCAGGTTTTTGTAATCTTTTTTGATACTAAATATTATATTTAATAAAATAAATGTCTTAAATTTTAATCTATATGAAAATTTTAAAATAAAAAGGTAAGCAAGTGGATACCAGCTATACATTAGGTGTCGAGTAGAACTCGCTGAGTAAATCGCTTTAATGCATTTTGTTAAATTTGTATTCAATAATAATCAATTGTAAACGACGAAAAACGATTTTGAGAAAAAACTTTCTACACTTTGGTAACCATGATTATAAAACAAATATTTAATAACAATATTGGATTTGCATAAAAATTCCCGTTTCCCTTAATTTTTTATTTGTTTTTCTAAACTATAAAAAAGAATACTCAGTTTTTTCTATAAAATACAAATTAGATCCAATTTTTCATCCAAAACCACTTTTAAAGTGAAAATTTAAGTATTTTATTAACTACTAATCGTGTACAGATACAAAAAACGCACATCATTGTAAAATCAATAGTACATTTAATGTTCTGCTTGGAATCTAAAATTTTTATACTTGATACATTTTATACAGGGAATAAAAATTATAAGCAAATCAGTACCATAAATTAAAATTGCGTAACTGGTTAGATGAAGCTAATTCTCACTTTAGCTACTATGAAGACTATTCTAATCTGCGAAATAACTTAAGAATTCACCTAAGCTTTACAAAATTATAAAAAAATATAGGTAGCTGATATATTTTGTTCATATTTAATATTCATTATATTATTGATTAATGATTAGCATCAATAAAAAATTTTAAATCGATTTTGATTAATAAGTTAAAATAGGAGTAAGTACAGTACATTTAAGATTTTCAATAATTTCTATCAAATATTTAAAAAAATTATTTTGAGATTTTAAAAACAAACATTTTAAAGTAATCATTTGAGTGTTCAACCGATATAATACATAATATAATATATTATATTATACCAAACTCGTAAAATACCTGCTCATTAGTACACTTGAATACTTAAAAAATTAATAAATGTTATCTTCTAAAGTTTTAAGATCTATAAGTTTTTCCAATATACTTCTTTCTGCGTAATATCATCATTTTTTTAAAACGTAACTTATATTTTAATAATTTAATATAAATACTTAGAATCAGCCAGCAATCCATTAAAATTTCAGGGATCTGACATTTTTAACAAGTTTTTTTTGGATAGAGGAGCTAATAAAATATTTAGGAAGACCTAGCTCTCTTCATTTTTGCTTATTCAACTTAGTACACGATGTATATTTACTCTGTATTTTCCAGACTAATAGAAGTATTTAATTACCGATCATAAAACATAACTTGTAAGAAAAACAGAAACTTTGAGGGAACAGGAATAGTTTATCATTGTAATAATATTTTATTGTAAAAAATTAAATGATATATAAAAGCATTTATTTTTACTATAACAAAACTTAAACATATCATATAACGTCTCTTAAAAATTACTCTTTGAGTTATACATTTAGTACTTAAATTAATAATATGTAGACACACTATAATTGTTATTAATGTTTAAAGCTCAAATTTTTAAAAATTACGAAAAGTATAAAATTATTTTACAACTAAAAAAATCATAAATTTTTTAATTATAATAATTAGGTTTAATAAAAATAAAAAGTTAAAGCGATTTAAAAATATTGAAAATGTAAGGGGTAAATTTTTTTTTACAAGCGTTGAAATTTATAAAATTTGAAGAAATTAAATATTTTATAGGAAAATACGATTTTTGAAATGTTTAAGTACGCTAAAAACCATAGTTTCTCATATAATTTTAAAAAAATTCGTGGCAATACTAACTTCTTTTTTAAAAATAAATTTCAGTATTTTACTACAAATTATTAAGAAGATGATTCTTTTGAAAATGTTTTCATATCTAAATCTAAATCCGTACAAGTAGTTTATGGAGTAAGTATTTAAATCTTATGTATTACCTGGATAATTGTCATTAATGATACTTATATAATATATAAAATCAGTAATATTATTATTCTAGCAAATATTTATTATACAACCAAAAACAATTAATAAATGGAAAAATATTCATTACACCAGTTAATACTTATTTATATATGTACAAATGTACATATATATTTTTAAAATTACAATATAATTTTAATAATAAAAGTTATAAAAAAAAAAACTGGAACTTTAGCTACTGAAATGAGTTTAACAAATTTCACTTATTATAGGTACATACAGAATAGTCAAAATATGCAATAGAACAGAGCGAATTTTTTATTGATGTTCCTATATATTTGGTTGAATCTAAGTTGGTAAGTGGCCGGTCTGAGACTCAGGTTTGAATATTATTTCTCAGTTTCATATTTAGCCATGTATATATTTAGGTGTATTAGACAATTCAACAAGTGTTTTTTCAATGTTATATAATAGATTAAAAAATAATATTATATTCATCACAATGCATTTTTCTTATTTTATGTATGCATTGAAAAAAATCAATTTGTTTTGAAAGTATTTTGTTAATATTGACACGTGTATACAAAAAACCTTGCATCGCGATTGTGAAACATATGCACCGTCGCACCAAATGACCTTGATAGATGCACACTGCATAATGCACATAATAGTACACTTGCCTTGCAGTATTCGCCATGCTTCTAGTCATACATTTCATTATACATCATACCAAGATAGTTATCCCTAGTTTACCAGGCCTTGGTATTTAAAATTACGGATAAGGTAAACAAAAAACACTGTAGTTATAGAACAATAAGAACTATACATGACTAACACTTATTCAGAATTAATGATTTACGGAAAATTACAACTGTAAGTTATATGATACTCGTATAATACACATTTCAGGTAATATTAAAAATGGTTTATATAGATATGCCATTTATAATACGTATCTAATATTATTTTAATTAGTGTCTCTATAACATGTGCAGAACCCCGTTTGAATACAACAATAAAAGTAGTTATATTATGTTCTTCTATTAAAACATAGATAATTAAATTAAATTATTTCGTGTTCATTTTTTAATGAAATAAATACTCAAAAAATGCAAATTATTAAAGCCACGAAGGACAATAATATAAAATAACTCAAAACGCGTGATGTGATGAGTATACCTATTATATAAATTATAATTAAATTTATTTCGAACATAAGGTACTTTATGCTTATTGAACATTGGTATGTGTTCTTTATTCTATAAAACATATTTTTTAAGATCAGATTTACTGGTATATAAGATACCAGTTTTTGATGGAAAATCATTAAAGCTTTAATTTTAGTCATTAGTTAACTATACACACAACACGTATCTTATAAATAAACATAAGACATGCATCAATGTATATTGTATACCATACTTTTTTCTTTAAATATTTCTTTTTAAAAGATTTAGATTTATAACATTAAAATAATGTTGATTTTTGACATTTTTGTTAACAATTTTATTTGAATCCAATAAAACTTTTTAAAACTATTTATTGGTAATTTGTATTAGATTAAAGAGGCCTTCACTTGAGGAACACCGAACATGTAATTCTTAGATAATGAAAATATAACTAAATGTATGCTACCTATAATATACATAACTTGATATGTACCGAACACATTTTTAAAACAAATTATTACGCAATTTTCGTACATTTTTCAAAGTACAAAATATATTTTAAAATAATAATATTATACTTTTTAAATTAATATAAATTACTAAATAGTGAACCATACATAATATAAATATTAAATAAGCAATATCAATTGTTAGATAATCATCAGTTTCTAAATCCAAGTAATAATAATGATAATAAAACGTATTAAGAGTTGTTTTATTTAAAACAATTTTAATCCAACTTTTGAAAAACTTGAATATGACATCATATTATGAAAGTATGAAAAATAATATAATTAGATATTTAACATCTAGTAATAATAAATGAGAAAAACAAATTTAACTTCGAAATTATCAACATTACGTTGAAAGGAACGAGTCTACATTCATATACGTTTTTTAGTATTTACAAATTGACATATTATGCACTATATGTAAACATACCAGTTGTTATATTTTAAACATGTTTTTTATATTCATAAAATTACGCAATTTTAAATTTTAGCAGTCGAGCATTGTACTGTATGTTAAATGTTAACTGTTATTCTGTGATTATAGTACTTATTATCAACTAGGTATATATTATTTTAACTCATATTGTAATATGCATTAAAATACATGTTTCAAAATTCATGATAATATAAATATTGTATCGTTACAAATTAATTAAATTGATTAGCTATAATTTATAATAAATTATTTGTATTTAAATGATGAGATGAATTATGATAAATATAACCAAAAACCTTGCTAAGAGGTAAAATTAATTGGATAACAAATTGTATGATTATCCCATATAATTTAACGAAATTATCATTGAACTTCTAAATCTTATCAAACATAGACGAATATACAAATACATTGACAATTAAAAGATAATCATTATGACATATTATTGTTTATTTATCATTTAACAATAACTATGCATACGGCATACATTGTTATGAAAGAAAATTAATTATTAAATATTAAAATCACGTCAGACTATGTTTTCTTTGTATCTATTTACCACACGTATACTGCTCAATAAAATCACGTTCGTTTTAATAAACATTATTTTTTAATGATAATAATAAATAACCACAAATCTTGTTATGGCCACTGGCCAGTATATAATTATTGCCCTCTTTATTTTAAATTTAATTATTTAAGAACTTCCTATATATATATTTATAAGTAATATATTCAAACCGAATTATTTTGATAAAAATATTTTGCTATCTCACAGTATTTAATCACTTTTACTGTTACAAAATGTACGTAATATGTACATTAGTACACTTGTATGATGTGTAATATCATTTGTTCATGTTAAAGGTTATTAAAATTATTTTATTTATTTACAATCAACTACGTCATAAACCATTTTCATCATTTCTAATAAGATCGTTAAAATATAGGTCTGTATTTTATATAAATATATAATCATATACATCTAATTATACGAGTACAATAAATTGGTCGACCTATAAACATAGAAGTTTGTTCTCATTATTATATAATATCAATTAACAACAATATAATTATATTTACAATAATTAATGACTACAAGATCTCAGGGACAAGGAATAATTTCCGCTTCATAAGATATAAAAATACAAAAAATAAGCGAAATATCTCTATCTATCAATAGATTATAGTGCCTTTATATATTATATTACTGGCTTATAAGTTTTAGCCAATAAATTTTAAGCCATTACATTACCAAGATCCTAAAGACAATTGGATTTAATATCATAAATGTGTTTTATTATTTCATCCTTATTCGGTCATTTTAAGTCACGTCAGAAAACAATAAATAAAACACTTATACCGAAATATTTTGCTTTCTGAATTGCATCAACAGTATTATACATGCAGATATGAAAACACTAAAGTTATTATAACTATATATTAATAAGTTACTAAACTTTATACAGAGTGATTCGTCAAGCATACTCATGGATCATTATCATTCAATAATGAATTTGTTCAAATTTTATTTTTTGAGATTTCTAAGTATAATTAAGAACCATTTATACAATTTATTTCCTATGACAAACCCGGCTTTTTTTCTAAATTAAATATCAGCCTTTTCTAGCAAATTTTTTATAAAGATATACCTTTCAAAAATTTAGATTTAAATAAATCTAAATTTGAAAAAATAGCTTTTTTGAATTACTTAAATTTATTCAAAAAAGATAATAAGTCCACTATAAATGGATTTAGGATTGGTCATTATGGGTCATGGAATACATAAATATCTATAATTTTAAAATTTGTAAATTTTATTTATACTAAATCAATTATCACATTTATTTTTTATTTTTGTAAAACTATTTTTAAAGATTACTATTTTAACTATATATATATTAATAACTCAAAAAAACTATTCATCCAAATTTTAAACAACATTTTTAATAACATCATCTGTTTCATAATTTATACTTGATAAAAAGAAAAATTCTCGTTTGGAAAAAAGTGTTCATATCTTTGCAGGAAACTACTTAAATGGTGTAAGAAATCTTAACAATTGAAAATATGATCCTTAAATATTCTTAAAAATTTTCAAAATACAGAACTTGAGAGATGTATTACCTATAAAAGTAAAAATGAGGGTGATCATGCTTGGTGAATCATTTTGCGTGAACCATTTCGAATTTCTTAAAAGCTGAAACTAAATAATTTCACTTTAAAAAATCTCTCTAATGTTTTATAAATGCCATTTGATTGTTATATCTATAGGATTGTTCTTTTATTTTCAATCTCTAAGGTCAACTAGTCAATTACATAACTAACAAGTTTTTAACACTCAGTATATATCATGAGAACCACTGAATAAAAATTCACAATTTAATGCGCAGGTGTGTATAATGGCCATGTAAGAATCGAGAAGAAGTATATAACCCCACGCACGGAACAAAGTAGAGATATTTAGGGAAAGTATCATAATATCATTATTGTTTTATAATTTATACATATTACCTACATAGCAATACACACACTATAATAACAACGCAAAACAAAATTTAGATTGGAAACCTTACTATATAGTATGTACAATAGCAATAGGTTGACTGACGACATTTAATAAATATTGTAACAAATATAATGACTATCAATCTATAAGTAGTTAAACAATCATAAAAAGATAAAATAAGTTTTTTAAACTTTTATACACTCATTACTCAATGTTACATCCTGTCGTTACTAGTCGACTGTATATATATAATAATTATATACATAATGTATTTTATACAGATGTATAATATTTATTGGTTGAACGTTTTTAAAATTGTATAATTAACTAGACGGCAAGGTAATAAATGACTCATTATCAGAAAAAAATTTCTCAAACCATCATAATAACAACCATTAAACCTTGGGTTTATGAACCGTAACTTTGGGCGGCGTGGAAGTAAAACAAACAGCGATCAAATAGATGGTGTTATAGTACAGACTAGTCGTACAGTACTCAATGTTCTTAAACAGAGTATAGACGTAACGTTAAGGTATCTAACTTACATATCGTATTATACCTACGCGAAGAAAATAATATAGATACGTATGTAATATTTTTTGGATCGCATCGAACAGTTGTCCCAGTGTTAAAAAGCAGCAAATTATTTTAACGCAAAAACAGCAGCTAAAGTTTAGAATAATGTTATGATTACAATTTATAACATTGTAAATAATATCGTTATCGCCAAACACACGACGGCGACGGATGTTACGAGTCTGCACTCTGCAGAGCGTGTATATACGTGATTAATATATATGATTTATAACGGCACACATATACATTACGATATTATATCGTTATGCGATACCACACGACTACTACAATATTATCCACATAGCGATAAATGCCGTGACGAAATATTGAAAATATTTTATTTTTTTTTTTTTTGGCCGTTTATGAATTCGCGCACGGCACATCGTTACAAACGCATAGCGATTTATCCACAAAAAATACGTAAGCATATTAGGTATATAGGTATCGTAATAATATTATCATGTGCAAAATCGTACTTGCTCAACACTTTTTTACCAGCTGTACCAAAACTGAAATATTTGAGTTCCAGAGCACCGTTCGACATTAAATATATAATACCGATGCGTGTACGGTTGATATGCGCGACGTAATCGCGCGTCGATACGGAACTATATAGGTTTTTTCTTTCGATTTAGCACATCGCGCGACGCCTTTGAACTGCCGTTTTTCTGGCCGGAAACTCTTATGACGCGACGTGTATTATACGAATATATGGGTTTTGTGATTATTGTTATTATTTTTATTATTATTATTATTTTTCACAATACGCGCAGAGAATGAAGAAGAAAAAAACCGGAAAACTATAGTGTTATTATAATAATATGTGTATTGCTTATTGTACACGAACGGCGACAACGGTATAGCGAATTAAAACGCGAACGGCACGACGAGGTTAGATTTCGCAAATATCACATATCACTACTGTGTATTCACAACAGTGCAATTTATTGTCGGTTGGTAACCTACGCGGCGGCGGCCGACTGTATACATATAGCGAGCGATCTTCGCGTCGAACTGCACCGTGATATCATTTAGCACAGTTTTAAGCGCACTTATTAGTTATTGACCATGACGGTGCGTCGACTGTTATACGCGCGCACACACACACCCACAAAAACACGCGCGCGCGCACGACGACCAGCACACGGTCGCTCGCGCGTATAACAACAACAACAACGACGACGACGACGACAAAAATCGACGCAAACGTGCTCGTCCGTACGGTTATGATACGATAATATTAATGATATCGCGCGGCTGTTGACGAACGACGAAAATCGCGCGCCACAAGATACCTTGGATAAGACGCACCGATAAAGCGTAGACGCAACCGGTGGGAGGGGGGCTTGTGAGACTCGGGGGGCTTGTGAGACTCGGAGCCCACTCGAAATAAATAACGCTTTATAATATGGCGGTTACTTTTGGTACGATATCGAGGTTGGTCTGTCTTGGACATTGTGCTAAACGCACGCGTGGCCGATCATTTTCGATGTTGTACAACGATATTGATAATAATCGTTTTTGTCGTTCGTCCAGCGATCGGGAAACGCGACGAGACGATACCGTCCGGTGACGACGGGCGCGTCCGCGATACACCGTCGTTACCGGTGGGCAGCGGACCGAAGTTCGAGTGCCACGTAGATACGCGTCTTCTATACAGCGTCGCCCGTGGGGACGGACGACTCCGAACGGGTCCCGCGAGCGTGACGGAAAGACGTTCGGCTTACGGCCAAAACTCGGCCCCGTCATCGTTTAGGCTGTAACCCGTAAGCGCAAGATATGACCCTAACACTACCAAAAAGCACAAAAAAAAATAATATCTTTTTAACAAACCATAATAAGCGCAAAATTAATTTTTTTTTAAATAAGTGTACTCGATCACTGTTGATGTATTTTTTAACTATAAAAATACTATATATTTAATTTAAATAAATAATTAAATTTAATAATTAATAATTTTAAAATAAAACTTATAACCTAACGGGTAAAATATTTATTTTTGCGCTTTTATCCCACTACTATATGAGGTACAAAATCGCAAAATCAATTTGCGCTTTTGGGTTTCACCGATCGTTCGTGAAATCACCCAAAATAAGGGGGCGCCATGAATAACGCGACCCGCCCGCGGTAGGTACCGAAATTTCGAAGGGATCGGTCTGCGACGCGTTTTGGTCGTTGGTCATTGTGGCGTCGTACCGTTGTTGTGCCGGCGCGGATAATCACTTTCGCCCGACACGATGCACTGCTGGCGCGAAACTTGACCTCCAACCATGACCTGGTTAAGACGCGCACGCGAAACTACGTGGAACGTGTAATTTATTTTGAACGTGTTGCGCCGCCGCTACTCGACGGGACCGGACCGCCTTGGCGTTTAAAAAATGGGCGAACAGCTGCTGCTGCTGCTGCTGTCGCCGCCGCTGCATTACACATTATAATTATTATTACCTATTACTACCTATTACATTATTATTATCACGTCATGGTATTATAATTCTCGGGCAAAACGTAGTACACGCTCCCGTCGCTCATAACGACGCGTAGTTTCGCATTGTCCGTTTATTCGTTTCATAATATTATATGTACCTACACTTTGCACGTTCGTGTGTGCATGTATTGTATCATAAATTGTAATAGACGCGAGAGGTGTGCGATCTGGCAACACCAATTTTCACGGCCAATTTTTTTTTTAGTTTAACAAAAATGAACTATAATATGTTTATGATTCGTTATTAAAAAAATTATAATACTTCAAAAGACCAAACCAAAATATCGTAACTATAAATTGAGCATAGATTAATTAATTTTTATTAATTCGATTAAAATATCTGTATGACCGGTTAAAATTTAAAACGATAGATAACTGAATCGTCAGTGTGCAAAAATTGTTATTATTCACTCGATAATGGTTACACAATTAATACTAGCTTTAGTACTTATTACCATGCACTATTTAAGGGAAGGGAACACAAGACTTGAGTCTTGAGACATTAGGGACCACTAATTTTTCACCATTTATTTGTAATATTTAATGTAATTATTACCTAATAAATATTGTGTGTAAAAGAAATACCAAATATCAGGGGCGGATTTAAAGCACTGCTAACTATGCAGCCGCATAGAGCGGCAAATTTTTGAAGAGGCTTTTTATACGCAGCAAAATTGTATTTAATATTTATTTTGTTCTTGTATAGAAAAATACCTAATTTTGTTCTTGAATTTTTCAATTACAAAATAAATAAATAACATCAAAACTACTTATATAACTAAATAATTATTGAATACATTTACTATTATTTTTTCTTGTATAATAAAAATGAAGAGAAAATATTATATTTTAATTTTAACGTTTTAATTAAACTTTAGTTAAATGAAAAATACATAAAATTGCATACATAAAAATTTTTATTATATAAGGAAGTTTTGTTGTACAGTGGTGATTTTTTTCAAATAAGGACAGCAAATTGTTAAATCCTTCCCTGCCTAATACCTACTTTCAATATCAATAAGGATACTTATTAAAAAAATTAAATCATATTTTTAATAGAAAACACTTGATATCTACTTCCAAATTTCATTTGAAGATTAATTATTATTAGGAGAAGTTTATACAAAATGATACAAAAGTTTAAAAAAAAATTTTAATTTAGTGAAATGAGCTACATTTAAAATTAAAATTAAAATACAATCAAATAAAATTCTTTTTGATTTCTTATTAGTACCTCAAAAATTTAAATCCAGGCATCGAGACATGCCTAATATCAAATAAATATAATACGCTATAAGTCATCATTGTTTACTTCTGTTGACTGTTAAGTGTGATATTTATATAAATACATATAAAATAATGGAATACAGTTGTAACTTTTTTCATTTACCGTTTATCAATCTGCTTAAAAAGTTGTTCAAATAAATTTATCACTATAAACATACATTAATTAGTTAGGGCGTTTCAATAAATTATATTATAAAACCATTTCACAAACAAGACTTAATTTATTTCAATAATTATTATTTTTATTTAATGTTTCAGTAGTTTGATCCATTTAAATGTTACTTCACATTTCTAAAAACTGTAATTTTTAATTTTCATGAAATTCTGCCTGTATTATTTAATTGAATGCATGATATATTAAATTGATAATAGATACTCATAAAACATACTCGTAGTTTATAAATAATATATAGAAGGTTTAACACTAATAAATAATAAGTAACATCACACTCATCACAGTGAAATACCTACTTCAAGTACTTGGAAAAAAATTCTTTACTCTTAAATAATGTATCAAACTATTTAATAGTATACAGTTTTACATTTAAGATAAAATATATACATAGGTCCTAGATATTAGCCATACGAGTAGTGTAGCTACTATGATTGCAGAGGCTACACTCCCTGAATGCTAAATTTGATTATCTATTACTTAGTCTTAATGGGTTTGTTGGATTAAAAATATAATAGCTATAGTGTAATAAGTGAAAAATAATTAATAATAATAATAATAATAAATTGTTAAGCACCAAGTATAAATGGCATAGGATACACACAATTTAGTTGGTCTCAGAACGCTCACTAACTTAACTACTAAGCACTGCTGATTGCTGAACTAAATGCAACAATCATAAATAAATAAATATTTACTTTGATAAATATCATCTACAAGATATGAATTTATGACACTATTGATTTTGTTTTAACCAACATAATATATATATATATATATATATCACTATCTTTACAAAAAAACAGTGCCAACCATGAGATACGAGTTGATTAAATTATAGTTGGTTATGAATATTTTAACTCCTTTATTTAATGTAATATTTACAAAAGTAATAGTAATTACAAGTAAAAAGAAACTCAATTGATTATGATTTATATTCAATTATGTTTCAACTATAGAGGTCAGTACAAATAAAAATTAATAATTTCAAAAAGTTTTATATTATATTTTTAAAATAGTTTTGTACATAGATGAAATACCCCGTACAAACCAAACAAATACTAGAGATACAATGCTATTATGCTAATAATAACTAACATTAATTTTATGAATTTTGTACTGTTCATTAATTTCAATAATTAATTAAATTACAATATTTATTTTTTAAAACTTGATTAAAACAATGATTAAAATAAATAATATATAGGATGGTATAGAATGTGTTCTCTGAACAAATAAGAGAAAAACATTTTTTTTTAAACTAAATTCTAATTTTTTATTAAATATATGAAATACAGTCTGTCTTTTTATTATGAATTAATAAAATACATTTTAAACACTGATGGTCTTATACAAATTATAAGTGTTTACTAAAATGTATGTATAATTATAATTATTAATTTATAATAGAATAAGTTTAAATGAAAGCAAACTAGTATAAAAACCCAAAATTAAGTTCTATATATTAATGCAAACAAGAAATCTAAAATTGAAGTATTCAATCACAAAAATCTTAGTTTTAATTTTATAAATGGTTCATAGTGAAAATATTAAAAAAAAAAAAAAGATAATATGCTTTAAAACAAATAAAAATATATCTAAGTGAATGTTTGTGTAAAATAAGTAAACCATCAAATATCATTAAATTGTCAGCTTTGTAATTTTATTCAATTGATCCTTCATCATGATCTTGTGAATTTCTATTACCATTATCATTGCTATCAAGTTGCCATTTATTGGTTTCAGTAATTGGTTCTGGTGGAGTTTTAGGCTTGTTATTAGAATTATGCTGATGATCTTCACCACTACCGGAATAACGTTTTCTATATTCTTTAGTAGAATTTTTGGATCCACTACGACTCTTACTACGGCTACGACTACGACGATTTGGTGAAACAGAATAACTGCGCCTTTCATAGTGCCGATTTCTATCGTATTGTCTAGGTCTATAATGAAAGAATCGTTGCCTTCCACCACCTCTTTGACCTCTATTATTCCAGTTATTATTATAGTTATTATAATTTTGTCTATGAGCATATCCTCCACGATGTTGGAAACCACGATTCTGAAAACCACGGTTATGATGGTTTTGGTTTTGAAAACGTGGTTTATAATAAGTACCACGGTTACGGTTGTTATAATATGCCATGCGATTTCGATGATGTATGGAACGAGAACGTGAACGCGAACGAGAGTATGAACGAGAAGATGAACGAGAACGATTTGAACGAGAAGAAGAATAACGTCTATGCCGAGGATATGACCCTGAACGACTCCTAGTTTTTGACTTTGATGTCTCTTTGGGCTTCTTTTTATATGGAGACTGACTTGAACGACCTCCAGAACTTCTACTTCTTGAATAATTTATACGCCTCTTAGATACCGATGGGCTACGCGATCTTTGCTTGTTATTAGGACTTAAATAAGATTGCTTTTGTTGAAACTCCATATTATTAATATTATTTTCAGAAACTGGATGAGTTGCCGGAGGTAGATTAAAATATCCTTTGTTGTTTGTATCATACAAAGTAGGAAATCCGTGATCTGTATTATTAGTATCGTTATTATTGGATGACTGTGTTCTCATTAATTCATGATTAGCAGGTAACAAACGGTTGTTGTCCCAATTGTATGGTACACTATCAGTTGTCTCTTTTTTCTTGACCTTAACATAAGTCGTAGTTGTAGTAGGTAATTGCATTTTAAACTTAGGTGTTGGAATCAATGATGGATCTTCTTCATACTTATAAGTATTTGGCATTTCTACGATTTCATTTGCTTTAAACACATCTGATTGTTCATTATCCTTATCAATAATATTTTGATCATTGGAGGGTTTATCTTGTTTTACATACTTTTTAAAGAATATATTTTCTTTCAAACCTGATAAATTTGATTTAACACTCTCTGGATCAGGGAGACTGGATTTTTGGATAGCTTGCTGTTCGTTATCAAACGATTGTTCAGTGAATTTGTGTTTTTTTGATTTATTTTTTTTATGATGTTCCTGGTGATCCTTGGCACTTTTTTGCTTACCTTTATAATCTTTTTTCTTGTGTTTATGAGACTTCTTTTTATCTTTAGATTTTTTGATTTTTTTATCTGTCTTTTTTTCTTCATTTTTTAGAGCATAAGCATTTTGTAATAATTTTTGAATATTAATTCCAATTTGTTTATTTTTCTTAATTTTATTAGATTGACTTAAAAGTATTAACTTTTGGATTCTTTCTTCAATATCACTTTCTTTTTCTATATTCATTTGCTGAGATTGTGAATTTTCTGTAGCAATAAAAGAGGGATTACAGGGTAATCCACCTCCATTTGTATTACTTCCATCCATCATTGCTAAGCGCTTACTAAATGGCGATAACGATCTTTCTTTTTCTAATTTTTGTGAATCATTGCCAGATGATTCATCACTTGAACTATCAGAAGAAGTCGTATTATCAGAATCACTATCAAAATCAATAGTACTTACTTCGTCTGAAGAACTTCCTGAACTTGAACTTTCACTTGAACTGCTGTTGCTATGATTAGAACTGCTGCTACTACTTGCTGATTTCTCTAAATCAGTATCAATTTTCTTTTTTGAAAAACTATCGAGTGTATTCATGGTCATTGTTCTGCCAACTAAAAGAGATGACTTGAGATAATCAATAGATGCTTTTGCTTCATCATGATCAGGTATTACATGTAAGCATTCTTCATAATATTGTAATGCTTCTTCTAATTTATTTTGAGACTCTAAGGTTCTAGCATATCCCATCAGAGTTTCACCAAGATACTTACGGCCATTTACATGTTTCGGATTAATTTTTAAGGCAGATTTTAGATCTTCAATTGCTTTTTGAAAACGACTTAGATTGGCATATAAAGCACCTCTGGCCACATAAGCTTCAACATTTAAAGAATCTATAGTCAATGCCTTATTTAAGCATAAAAATGCTTCAGAGTGTTGTCCAGCTTTAAAATATTTAATTCCATCGGAAACACTTTGAATAGCCCATTCAGCAGATTGAACTTTACGAAGTTCTAATGCAGTATCTTTTTCTGGGAAACTCCCTGACAAAGAAGGCATAATTGAATGTCTATCATCAGACAAACCAGTTATTAACTCTAAGTTGCAAATATTTGATGGGTTTTTAAATCCTGTGGAATTTAGTAACATTGAGTCGTATGAATCGTCATTTTTACCAGCATGAAACAATTTGAATGTTTGAGGGCAATTTTCCATGTTAAATAAGCCAAGTAAATCTTTATATTTCTTGTGGCATTTAACTCCTTTAATTCCACATACTAATTTAAAAGCTTCAGGTACTACCTCTAATACTTCACAACACAAATTGTCTCCAATACTAAGACCAGGAATAGATGCTTGACAAAAGCCACGAACATTAATATCAGAAACACATCTTATAGGTTCAGTATATGTACATAATACCTTTAAAATTAATCCAGAGATATTTTTTGAAGATATTGAAGTAATTATGATTTCACCTTCAGAGAGTTCGTTTAAGAAATGTTTTAACTTAATCTCTTTGTTAGTATACCCAAAAACTTCATATGGTGGCATAACAGTAAATGAATTTATTTCAAAGTCTTCGCATTGTTTTTGCTTATTATTGTTAGCCAACAAATCAACATTAAAAAATGCCTTTGAATTATTTGCAATAAACTTATGGAGTTTCAACTGTTTTTCGTTATCCAAATCATTAGAGATACTGTGTCCATTTGCATAGGCAGGGAAACTTAGGGTAGGAAGTCCTGTAAATTCTCCAACATCGCCTAATTCACTTCTTAGTGCTTCTTGTAATTTCGGCCCATGAAATTGCAGAGAAGTACACAGCAAATCTTGATCCAGTTCAACTTCCATTTTATCTGAAAATAAATACAAATTAGATTATTTCAAAAAAAAAAAAACTAATGTTGTAAATATATAAATATATTTATAAAGATAAAGTTAAATACATAATAAAATTGAATATATTATTCATTATTTAACGAAGCAAGGCTTTATTATTTATTGATGCCTGATACATATTTTAATATTTATATAACTATAAAAAGGCCAGAAGTTGATCAACAAGATATGAAATAAAATTTTTAAATTATTATAGATACATTCAACTGTGAAGGGAATAGTATATGAAACATAATAAGAGCTATTGAACTTTATTGTATTATGACACAAAACCATGGTAACTCAACTTCCTTAAATTGATTTGTTTACATTGTACAAATGTAAAAATCATGTGTTCAATAAATTTTAAAAGTTTCTAAAGTAAAATAATACGTAAAATTAACTATATATAATGATATTTTTCACTTCAGTTTTAATCAAGAGTTTGAAAATAGTTGTATTATTGTTGTTGATCAGCTTTGCCTCACAGATATTAAATACTAAAAATATAAAAAAAAATTCTAACAGTTTTATTTATTTATTTATTATTGGTTAAATGTAAGATAAAGTTCTATAAAAAATAAAAATAGGTACTTAAACTGTTGTTTACCTGGAATATTCTCAGTAATAACGATGAAGTGAATTATAATTTTTACGTAGATTTGATTACAACCGAAAACTTGGCACTAATTAAATACTTATCCAAAATCATATTTTTGAAAAAAACATGAAACCACAAAAACATGTTCATTAAAATTTAAAAAATAAGTAAATATAACTTCGAAAAATAACTTGTCACAATTTTAATCTCTAGATTAAACTCAAGTGAAAAATGTTTAATTACTTTCACTAATTTGATAATATATTGAAATCATTAGATACCTATTAGTAATATTACCTTGTTTTTTAGATTTATAATATTTTTGATGAAATTTCTAACATCATAAAATTAACATTAATTCTATATTATTCTATTGTAATAAGTAGTATAAAAAATGAAAAAAAGTTTTAAATAAAAAAACAAAAACAAACAGTCTTATAAATGCAATACAAATTTATAAGGCTTGTATGTCATTATTCAATAATAATAATAAATACAACAGTTTTAATATTTGTTATCATGGTTACGTGGCATATTTTTCAATAAAAGTACTTTACAAGCAAATTAACTTTTAATAAGCACACATCTAAAGTAACAATAATAAATTGTCTACTCTATTTGTGTAGTTAAATTTAAATTAATTGAATACAATAATACAACTTAACTCAAATTAAAGCATAAGGAAATATAAATTGTGAACTTTTAAATATAAATAACAAAATAACATAAAAATATAAAATTTAATGTGGTATAAGTAAATAATTCTCTTTAATATAAATACTTATTATTACCTACATCAATGAACCTAAAATTACTCAAAAATGGCAGATAAATGTGATTGCAATAACTATCATATTTCGTCATTAAAAATTTAACTTCAAAAAAATTATTTATTAAGTTGGGGATTTACAATATCTATAGGTATTTAACTAATAAAATATATAGTTTTAATATAAATTAATTAAATATATAAAAAAAAAACATAGCTAAATCAAAAATTAATGTATTTTTTTAGTAAAGTAAATAAATAAATTTAACTTTTAATGGACAATTGATTTTATAAGTAAAATTCAAGTATATATCATGCTCATAAAAATTGACATATAGGTGTAGTATTTTAAAAAGTATATAAAATATCGTTCTTTATCTACACAACTGTATGCATATAGAATTAATATTGTAAATATGTTAAGTAAACCGACATTCCGTTTCAAAGGCTAATGAATACATTAGCAGCTTATGTAAATTCTTGATTTAATATTCGATAGTTCAGATAAGATAAATACAAAGTCAACATCTAATCACTTCAATTACAACCATTATTTTTAAATTAACCAACAAAAAATAACAGCATTATAATGCTATAATATTGGAAGCAATATTTAATTTAAGCGTCTTTAGTAACACTATTAATTAATGCTTGAATAAAACAATAAATATTAACCATATACATACTATGTAATAATATTTAAAGCAGCATTATGTAAAATTGTAGTTCTATTTAAAATGTATTTAAATAAAAAACTTAATTACTTAATTTATAATGTCACATAAAAATTATGTGTAATACCGTCTTAACTATAGTTAAAAATACTAATTAAACTAAAACTTTTATAGTACATACATAGGATAGGTTATATTAAAAATAAGTAATAAGTTAAAAAGTATATAAAAATAATAAATACTATCAAAACTACAACATTAGTGTTGAAGTGGAAATTAATTGTTTCGATACACCTATCATTTATTATTAATTGCCTACCAATTACAAATTTATTTAACACTATACATTTTATTAATGACAAAACAAATGTACAACATTTAAAAATACAATAACCTATTTAGTAGCATGAACAATAGGAGTAGCGAGTTGACTTCAATTTATGTCAGTTTAGTGAAATAAAACTTAAGCAAATAAATTGTACTTATTAAAGGTTGCAAAGTGGATAACTCATGTGAACTACACATTCTGTATATTTATAAATAATAATGGGGAATATAACACACAACGGTCTTTAAAAAACGCATTTACAATGTACATTTGTATCTTATATCTCTACATTGTACCAGACAAAAATATATATAATGCATCATTAGCCGTTACAATAACTCATGTTAATCATCATATTAAAGCAGACAATAACGTCTGTTGGGTAAGCACAATGGCGGGGCAGACATTAAGCAGCAGCGCGAAGTCGCGCAATTATACATGGAAGAAACATTTACTTATGTGCTGTCTTGGTTAAAGTTGATAAAGTACAAGCGTTCGTTCAGATCAGAATTTGAGAGGTTCATTTAGCCTGAAACATACCGAAAGGTTTGTGATGTGATCGTGCGACAAGAACGCGGGCGGAGGAAGGGCTCCGAAAATGACGGGGAGGGGTGTTTACGGAACGTAAACATTGGTTACTGTTAGTTATTTTCCGATTCGATCTGGCGAACAGGACGCCGGCACGACGGGGGGAAAAAAATAGGAATCGGGTCCGTTCGTGAAATACTGCGCATGACCTTGGGCGATTATTGATAAATTATCGTCGAGTAAACAACGAGCGCGCGACTATCGTTTTCCTCATATTACTCACCAGCGATTCATGAATCTGTTGCCAAAATTATGCGGGTTTGAACCGCACGCACACTGCGTAGTATATATGCAGGCAATCCGTCTCGTCGCGCAGCAAACGTACGGCGACGATGGTAAAAAATGACTGTTCAAAAAACACCAATGATCTAAAAAAAAAACACTTTCGATCAGTGACCACGCTAAACGTGACCGACTGCGAGCAGAACAATAGAGAATGAGTAGGCAATAGCCAGGAAATGCGGAATAGGCTACTTAGTACTTAGTACTTACGCGATAGTCGATACACAGCAGTCAGCAGACGGTCCAATAACAAGAACGACGAACAAAAACAGTATAGTCGGCGCACAAAATGGTCATACACATGGTTACAGTGTAGACAACAATGAGCGCGTTGTGTAGGAGGTGTGACCGCAACGGGTTTTACGAAAGTCCGATATCGCGCTGTTCCCTCGGATTTGAAATACAGTGGACGCCGCTTATAAGACTATTAAGACTCACTTTAGTCACTTTGGGACCAGCACAAAGCCACAAAGTGAGTCTTATAACCGAATGGATCTTATGGGCGAAGTGAAAAAAAAAAATTAATTACGTATTTATAAATTTTATTTTACTACATATTTTGCTTTGATTTTAATACATTAACACATATTACATATTAGTATATTACATACTTTATTATTGAATAAATTTAATAATCCCGATAAAAGAAACTAAAGTTATAATCGTTATAATTATCGTTGCGATAAATGTGAACTTTTATCTGCAATAAAAATTATTATACGTTATAAGGTACCAACAGAAACTAGAAATAATCAACACAAATATTATTTCATTTTTCAAAACCAATATATTTCTAAATTATAACCAAAAAAGTTTATTTTCTATTTATTTTTACGAAATTTGAGTCTTAAAACCGATTTTTTTAATGTATTTGGATACGTCCGGACCGTTCCAGACGATTTTGAGTCTAATAAGCGACTGAACATTATATCCGTGAGTCTTATAAGCGGCGTCTACTGTATTACAAAAATAGAGAAATGTTTAGAGATGATCATAGTATTCATAATAATAATTATCAACTAATAAATGTAAAATAAAATACTCCGTGATTTAAGCTTGCAACTGATGCTATTATTTAACTGCTGTTATAGCTCATGCAAATTCGTAAATTCGTCGACATAGACAAATCTGAATTAAAACTCACGGGGTTTGCGTCAAATATTTCGTTGGATCCAATATAAAACTTAAAAAAAAGATACGTCTTTGATTATATTTTGGTTTTTATAAGACGTTAAATTCAAGTCATATAGCGTTCAATTTTAAAATAAATTCTATGCTTTGGAGACAAATGTTTATATCACATTGTATAACTTACTCATAGTCATTAGACTGTTAACTTGAATGATTCTTAAAATAAATATTTATATTCATATTAAGAATTAGAGGTATTAGACTTTCTTGTGCACATAATATTCAGTAAGTTAAAACGTATGAAGCAAAATTAGAGACCCCTAAAATAATCTCAAGAGTCAAGTCTTGTGGCCACGTCCTCCCTTTATCATTAGGGCTTTGGCATAGTTTTTAATGTTTTACTGTTTACCTCACAGTCAAATTGTAATTGGTTTAAACTGCTTAATTTAAAATATACATATATGGTATGTTGGTTATACAGCACATTACCATACTGAAATATAATTTTAAAAAAGTTGGATTAATAGTAGAAGTCCAGAATCTAGACGTATCTTTCTAAAAGGGTGTGGCGCGGCACACTGGTGTGCTGTGAAATCTGAAAGGTGAGTTGCGGCACACTGGTGTGCCGTCACTTATAATAACGAATAATAATGTCATGTGAATATGCGATGGAAAAAAAATGTGTGGGAACCACTGATCTAGACTATAATATTTATGTACATATTAAAATTTGAAATAGGTAAATAAATATGTATACACAATTACAACAACCTGACAAAAGGCAATATTTGAGTTTAAAGTCTAAATTGTAGGGTATGGTCAAAAAAATAAATTCAGACATTATTTGTGTTCTACAATCCAGTACCCACTATTCACAATACAATACTGACATGCTGTACAAAACATTACAACATAAAATGCAGTATAGATATTAAAAATTCAATCTTGCAAATTATATTTGTATTTCATCCCATCCCTCACTTAATGTTCAATGTCAACAGGGCAAGAAATTTATAATACAAACAATTTGGAAATAATTGAATTTTTTTTATCAGACGTAAAAATTAACAATATTTTAATTTTTTCAGAACTATACTATTAACTACAATAACTCAATAAAGGTTAGGTTATACATTTAACAAGGCATTTTATTATTACCTACAGTTCAAAAGTAATACAGATGCTAAAACAGATATTTTTTTAAGTGTGGGTTGGTGATGCCATTATAGGAAAGTATAGCCAGAATGAGTAATTTTAATTTGTAAAAATAAAATAGCCTTTAATAATTTACTAATTATATGTAATCCATATTAGTTAAAACCATACAAGTATTACTAAATACAATACAAGTTAATTTAAAATATTGCTAAGTAGAAGTATAGATTTTCTAAGTGAAAAAATGAATGTATAGCTAATATTATATTTCAAATGACATCTAGTGTCAGACGTCAGTATTGCCTACCACTCATGTAATTGCATCAATAAAGATAATAATCAAAGAATCAATTTTTCTTCTGAAAGAATCTAATTTCCAAATATTATTAATCTATTTTAGCACCATTGACATTAAACTTAATACAATTCTTATAAGTCCAATTAAAAATACTATATTAAGAACTGTAATAAATGATAAAAAATTTTTGCTAACCCTAAAAATAGTATTTTGTCATAAAAATGTTATGCTTACAGATTTGTCAAAAAGAACTAATTTATACATATTACATAATAATAATAAAATATAATATAATATTTGCAGTTACTTCTGTTATTAACCCATTAAATCTTGAGCTATGAGAAATAAAAACTAAGTTACTATGGTCTATGATGTAACTTTAATACAACTTATGAGTAACACATGCTACATTTACTACCATATACTACTCGATACTGATTTTATAATATGAACATTTAAATACTTAATATAGGTAAATTATTTAGTTAAATATAAAAACAACACACACATATATATATATATATATAAAATTAAGTTTAATAATATAAGCATAAATTGAAATTTTTACATATAATAAAAAAATTGTTTACTTGTTCAATCCAATATAATGGTACCTGAGTCACTATTTTCATCATCAGAAACAACTAAAAATAGTATACAAATAAATTTATTAATTCAAATTATTTAAAAATATAATAAAATAATTAAGAAAGAGATTCAACATAAACAATAATATATAGTATAGACTAATAAATAATAATAAGTAAAGTACTTTTCAGTTTTTGTTAATAATTATTTAAATTTAATATGTAGAACAATATATTTCCATATTATTCTCACAAAATTCTATAGATCTTTGCACCATCAGTACACACATTTGATAACTAATAAAAATAATGATATAAACTTCAAATCAATTTACAGTTTTCATATTTATTATCTATCCAATAAGAGGACATCAACACTATTTCCATCCACTATTGAAGGTTGTTGTATGGGGATTTACAGAAAAACTGATTTTTATAATGCTGCTATGTGTTTTTCTACAGGATAGAGTTTTTTAACATTACATGTCAATATTTTCACATTAAAATATAATATACAGCGTTAAGAATTTTGAATTGGACCGGGATTTCAATACAAAATGCATTACTTTTTGGGTGCTCTAGGGTGTTGTCTAAGACGTCGAATTCAAAGTATATAATTTGTTTCATGTATCAGACATTTCAGGGGTGACCATTTATCATTTAGTTTTTGCTATTTCTTCAGTTGTAGAGCACTTTTTAGCATTTTTAGATCATTTTATTAATTTTTAGTACATGATATCATTAATACATTGTATAAGCTTAATGCATAAATTAGAAACTTCAAAACATTATATCAAGAAAATATTGTTTTCATAATATTTACAATAATAGTTTTTAGATGTTTTTCATCAGTACCAAAAGCCAATCATTATATTTAAAAGTGAGGTACCATGTTTATTTATCTATAGCTATTATTTGATATGGTGTCGATTACCAAAAAGTACTAGTTTAAACTTACAAATTATTTAATGAAAATATGAAATTAAAAAGATAATTATATTTTATAAATCCCAGAATACTTACCATACTTGCCTATGATAGGTCTAACATCTTCTAATTTATAATGACTAACAACTTCAACACTCTCATCACTTGATGATGATTCACTACTTTCAGCATCAATAACAATTAAATCATCATTTTTTTCATTTTGTTTTACATCATTAATTTGATGCAAATTATTTTGAGAAGTTGTGAATGCAGTTCCATCAGTTATCTTAATCACTTTTTGATCAACATCCATTTTTTCTACAACACAAAAATATTTTAAAATGCTCATCAGTTTTTTGACAATAGAAATTAATAAGTTGAGTAAATAGAAGAAACCTTTATTGTTTTGTAATATTGCAACAATAAAAAAAACAATCTTCTGATGCTTATAAATGTATACTTTCTTTTACTAACTTACAAATATTTAAATTCTTAAATAGATATTCAAATAATAAATACAGTTATGAAAAAAGGCCAGTCATAACTACATTCAAATTATATTGTAAATAAAAATATTATCATTACAAGTCTACAAGTATTTCTATCTTTAAGATATAAAAAATATTAAATCAAAATTTCAAACTAATATAAATCTATCGACTCTAAAATTATTCAATTTATAATCAAAAAAAGTAACTAAAATTTTTACTATGAAATAATAACATAGTTTATTTATGAGGATAGGTTAGGTAAAATTGAGTTAATAAATAAATTACACAAATTATTTTAAAAATAAGTTTTAAACCCGTACTCTTATACTAAAAATTGTCAACAGTTATTGCCTACAATAATAAATAAATAAAATGCTATACCATCAATTTCTTCTATTTTATCTTCTCGATTGGATGGACCAACAAAATTAAATTTATTAGATAAACATAATTTTAGACCATTTTCTTCGGAAACTGCTGGTTCTAGACCTTTAATTGATTCACTAGAACTGCTAAAAACAAAAATAATGTATACAAACATATGCAAAGATTAGTTACTTGTACAATTGACAAAATGTATATTTATAAATTAGACTAAAACTAAATTTCCTTTGTAATAGATTTGAATAATTTAAATTTTCTTCCATTATCTGTGTAATGAAACCACATATTATTGTTAAAAGATGTTGATAATACCTTACGATGCCACAATAATATTATAATTTAAAGTTATAGTTTAATCAAAATATCTTAATTGTTATAAATTTTACCGATTTTTAATGTCGATTTGTATAGCTGATTTTATTTTATCTACAAGTTTAATAGCCATGGAAGCTGCCTGATTAGAACAGTTCACAAGAAGTTCCTGACTTAAAGAAGCACATCCTTCAATGTCAACGCCACACATTTCTCTATGATTGTTAAAACATATAGACAATTTGTTATCACAGACATTATCTTCTAGAAGTGATGGATCCAAAATAATAAAATCACTAAAATCAAATCTGAATATTAATTATAAAAAAAACTAGGAATAACACAAAACAAAAAAAACATACTATTTTTCGAAAATTGCAAAGTTTACAATTACTGGATGATGATGAAGTGATAATGGTATAGGATCTCTCTCTGAACTAGAATAAACTATTACTTTTTCTCCAGTTGACATAACATCTGGATGCCGAAAATGCATTAATGCTGCTAAAGTTGCAATCGAACAACATCCCAAAATATTACCGTCCAAATTCAAAACACTCAAATCTACTTTAATTTTCCACACCTAGAAATGTTTAAAAATTCATAATAATATATATTTATTTGGTATATGGCAAAAATAATATCTAGCATAAAAACTAATAAGTTTATTAATTAATTTCTTAACTTTCTGAATTAAATTTTTTTACTTCCATTTATTTTATTTGAATTAACCTACATTAAAATAAAATTTAAAAATAAACAAAGATATTATTAATTTATAAATATTATTAGCAAGCAACTGTAATTATATATATATATATATACAATTATAAAATAAACTAATAATAAATAATTTAAATAATAAAATAAAGTATAAAAATATAATGGTACTATAGATATATTATATATATTAAAAAATATAAATTAAATTAAATGGAATTATTGTCTAACAATGGTTTTTTTTTTATATTCATTAATTTTCAGATAAATTTTAGCTTAAAATATCAAACAGAATCCAAAAAAATCTTTGTAATTATTTTATTGCTGCTACAGTTTAAGCATATTAATTTTTATGATAGGGAATTATTTGACACAATTAATTTAATTACAAAAAATAAAATAAGTTGATCATACTTTTTCCTCAGCAATTATACATAATGCTTCAAGATCTATACATTTTGAATCTTTGTAGAATCTTTCTAAAACTTGATTTATTTTTGTTAGATCATTAAGCTTGTTGTCTCCTGCTAATTCGGCAGATATTTGTAATACACCTTCATTTGGACGACTATTGTTGGGTTGATATATTTCACAGCTAACTTGAGCAAAGACGCGTGTACAACCAAGTGTTACTAGACAATTACCCCAGTCCAATCCAAATTCAATTTTTAATGGTCTATATTCATCTTTTTTTCGGCCATCAAGGCGCTAAGAACAAAAGATTTAAAATTAAAAAAGCACATTCAATTAAATAATAAAACATGAAACAAAACTTCAAATAAGTAGTGATGAACTTACAATTTTTTGAGATGCTGCTTCCAATATAAACGTTCTTTCACAATCAGACAAAGGATTTAAATTCATGGTAACAATTGTTGCTATTGGTAAATGTTACGTAAAATTGGTTTTCAACACGTCTGTGTAAATCCACGAACCTGTTTTGTCGATAATTTTATGGCAAAAACTCAGATTTTTACTGTTTAACGTTTATTAAAATATTAGCTCTTGATCTCTAATTGATTATTTTAATTATTTAGTAGTTCTAGTATCCGTATCCCTAATAATACTTTTGAATACAAATCTTTTTATATTGTTTAGGTGTTGAACAACTTTTAAATGTCTGATGTCATTTTCAGCCAACAAACCTTTTGAATTTTGATTCTATGTTTATACTTTATTGTTTGTTACTTTCGCAAAAACATGCTTACACGCGGTTAATAAAATGTGTTAGTTGTTATCATAGAATGATAGGGTATGTTGAACACATTGATCTCGCATCATTGAAACTCTGATAACAGTGATAACCGTTCTGATGAGAATTTATAACAAGTTTAATTATTAAAAATTTAAAATAGGCAAACTGTCAAAAGAAAAGAAAAAAAACATAAGCTAGTTCATAGATATAACATGAAAGCCTACTTCTAATCTATAGTTTATTTCATTCTTGAAGCTGAGGCTAATTATTAAAATTTTAAATGTAGGTACGGCATAAAAACAATTTATATGTCAATAATAAAATATTTTGGTAAAATATCATCAAATTTTAACATTTAGATTATTAACTATAACTATTTATAAAAAAGTATGTTTATTAAAGAACTGTAAAAACGTACATTCATAACTTGACTAATTGGTACAAACTAATCTAATACAAGATGTACTGAGAGGAGGGGTGTCTGACCAAATATCAAAGTTCGCTTTTTTAACTATTCCTTAGGTTAATGCTGTGTGATAATTTGATTATTTCTTAATACATATTATGTAGTGTTTATTCTTGAGATCTATGCGACAATGCTTATTATTCTACATAAAAGAATCTTATTTTGATTTTATAAATTAAACGATTTTTAAGAGAATAATTTTATAACGATTTATGTTGGTTTCTCATCAACAATTCGAACAAATAATTACATTTCTTGTGTAAACAAATTTTAATTTTATTAATATTTAAATTAAACAATAACAAAAACGAAACGTAACTTACAAAATGATTTTAAACTTGATGATAATGGAAAAAAATATCTTTGAGATAATGGACAAAATAATTTTGATAAAAAAATTACTGTCCATACTCTTTTTCGTATCCCCTGAGCCCTGGGTCGCTCTCATCTTTACCGATGTCTTCGGTCAAGGGATGAGAGTTGGGCCGACAGACGCTAATTGCGAGTCCAACATACACTCAGCAAAACCCACTTGACGCTTTTCTAAATTTAACTGGTGATTTCAATAAATTTTCTAAGATATTTATTTTTATGTTAATAATTTAAACTCATAAAAAGTTCATTCTTTTAAGATATTCCAAGAAAATAAAAATGATTAGTTATCACTTATTACAAATATTTTGCTAGAATTCATTTTTTTTATTTTATTGAAAATAATTATTGTATTTTAATTACCTTTTTTTAAAATTTAAAAATCACAATAAATATTCATCAATTTTTACCTACGTTATATTAATTCATATTATTATATTTGTACCTATTTAATTAATATTTGAGTATATTCAATTTTTGTAATTTAAGAACCACATAAAAATATATTTATGAACAATCTTCAGAATATAAATTCTGATTTTTCCATTTTTTTGTTACAATATGTGATCAAAAATTTAATGAACTTCTACTATACAACTTAAAAAAATCTTAATTATTAATTAAATTACAATAACACTTCTGATTTAATTTAATTGATTTACTAGTATTATTAAAATAGTTTTGTATGAATGAATAACTGTAAATAATAAAACAATAAAATTGAATCATATAAATATATTACAAAAATTCCAGTTTTCAACAATAAAAATTATAAACACCATAATGGATTTAGTTTATGACCCTGTGTAATTTGGTTTTCGTTTTTCTACAAATGCCAAGAGTCCTTCCATTCTATCTTTTGTCGGAATTACTTGACTATAACAAAATTCTTCAATAGCACAACCATTATTTATATCCACTTGTTGTCCATGACTTATTGCTTTTTTAGCCATTTTTACTGCTAATGGTCCATTAGGTAAAATCTCTCTAGCAATTTGTAAAGCACACTTATAAGCACTTATACCTTCATCATTTTGTTCACTTACTTTGTTTACAGCTCCATATTGTAAAGCCTGCTGTGCATTAAAAAGTCTGGCAGTATAAATCAATTCTTTGGCTATTGGGCCACCAACTGCGCGCGCTAAACGTTGAGTGCCACCAGCACCAGGTATTATGCCAAGTCTAGTTTCTACTAATCCAAAAATGGAATTTGAAGCACATACAATAAAATCACAACTTAAAGCCAATTCAAAACCTCCACCTAATGCAGCACCATCAACAGCTGCAATAACAGGAACAGGTACATTTTCTATAATATTAGCTAAATTACGTATTTCTGTTACACGCTTTCCAACATCAGAAGATGGTAATTTTAAACGTTCTTTTAAATCTGCTCCAGCACAAAATATTCCATTTACAAGACTTCGAAAAATCACTACTCTTGTATCATTGTCATTGTACAATTTTCTAAAAGTATTAAGTAACTGATCTATCATATACTTATTAATTGCATTTTTTGACCCTGGTCTATTGAGACCTATGACTACAATACCTTTATCATCATTTGTTAGTCTTTCAACATTGACTAATTCTTGAGCTTGTTCTTGAGTTGGTTTTGTAGATAAATTTTTAAATATAAAACTTTTTTTGTTTAATTTTGACAACCTATTTATAATAAACATTTTAAAAAATTAAAAGGCTGTATTATATTATTTAAAACTTACAAATTGCACATAAAAATATCTTGTAGTGATTTAATTACTAATTAGTTATTTTACACATACTTTTATTACTTATTAGTTTAATACCTACTCAGTTGTTCATTAGTCATTACATAATGTTGTTTGTTTCTGTGATAAGATAAAATAAATTTATTTAATAAGTTTATCTACTATTATAGTTCATAATGTCATAACTCATAAGTTTTGGTTGCTATAACAACAATTTTCAAAACAACTAAAAACTATTATATTTGATGCATAAATAACAGATAAGAACTAGTTATGAATATTTAATTTAAATCACTATTGTAACAAAATTATATTAAATAATCATACAATTTTTTAATAAATACATTAAAAAACAAGTACAATATAAATAAATAAAATCTAAGATATTATTTTTAACCTTGTATATGAAAATTATTACTTCATGTCGAAAGAAGTGTTTCCATTATGGTTGGAAGATTTATCGGAGTGAGTCTAAAATCTATGTAATCATTTAAAAAAATTATGAAAATAATTTACTCACATTTTTAAACCATTTTTTAATGTTAAATACATTTTTTTTTAATGAAAAATTATGGTTTTTAGGAGAATTGGAAGTTCTCGAAATATATCAACACGTTCCCGAAGAAATCGAAAAATATCAAATGCAAAAAGTGCACGTCTTAGGCCAATTGAACCTGCAGTCCTCATGGATATATCTCCAACAATATCAAATAGATCAAATGATTTATTCGATTTGCTTGATGAAGGTATAGACACACAAACACAACGTAGAGAAAATTCTGCCCGTTATGGTCGACGAGCTATATCTAATGTTAAAAATATATCTGATAAAACTTTACATAATGTTCCTGATGAAATAATATTATCAAAAAAACCAACAAACCAAATTAACGAAGATTTTCTTGAGCAGTCTTGGACATCTTTAAATTTTTTTAATCGTAAACAAAAAGGAAGACTAACTAGCAAACGACAAGGTAAATTTTATTATTTTTACTGTTATTTATAGTATAATAACAATTTAATAATGTTCTTAAAATATTATTAATAACCTAACAATTTAAGTTAATTAAAAGTTATTTTATTTAATATTTTTTAAATCTTCTATATTATTTTTGAATGATTCAATTTGTTATAATAATATAACCTATTACACATTTATAGATCGTAAAACACCAATAAGTTTTGGTGTAGAATCTGAATTTGACACACACATTTCAAAAAATGAATCTCAATCACATACACCATTTGTAATACCTGAACTACCATCTGGCTCTACATTAAAATTGGATATAACCAGTACTTGGGGTGATCAACATTATGTTGGCCTTAATGGCTTAGAAATTTTCAACAATAAAGGTCAATTAGTAAATATTTTAAAAGTATGTATGTAATATAGTAAAAAGTAAAAAATGTTTTGACAATTTATAATTTTTTTCAGATTTGGGCTGATCCATCAGATATAAATGTTTTACCAGAGTATACATCAGATCCTCGAGTTGTACACAATTTGATAGATGGGATTAACCGAACAAGGGATGATATGCATTTATGGTTAACTCCATTTACACCTGGTGCTCATCATTTTATTTATTTAGAGTTTGATGGTGTACATACAGTAGCTATGATCAGAATATGGGTAAGTAAATTATAAATTTATAAAATGTATCAAGTTACTCAAGTTACTTGTATTTAAATAAAATATTTATTATTTTAATTTTTCCAATAGAACTATAACAAATCAAGGATCCATTCTTATAGAGGTGCCAAAGACTTAAAAATGTATCTTAACTCAGAGTTAATATTTCAGGGGGAAATTGCTAGAGCATCTGGTGGAATTGTAGGATGTACAGATGCTTTTGGTGATGTAAGTAATTTAAAATAAATCTTATAAGTTATGGCTAATTAATAAAAACTGTGTCATTTAATAGTGTTAAAATAAAGTAAATCTTGACTAATTTTATTTATTATATTTTTTACTATTATATGCATTCTATTCTGTAATTATATTAAATAATAAGATTTTATGTATGCCGCAAGTTCTTAATTTTTTTTTAAATTAATTGTTATTTATACTGATTTTTTTAGACAATATTATACACATTAGATGATGATATATTAGAAAATATTGCACAAAATGATACTTCATATTCATTATTATTAGAAGCCAACAATACAGTCGATTCTATTTCAGTTGAACCACAACAACGTCCTCTTACAGCTGATACTGGAGTACTGAAGCTTAAAATAATCTATTAAATATTTACAAGCTAACATATTAAATTTTTTTTAGATTATCAGACCTTTAACTTGTGCACAACCAATTGTCACAAATATATCTTCTGATTCATCTGAATCTAACTTGAAACCTAAATATAAAATAACTGGATCAGTATTATGTCAACAATCATTGACTATTACTATTATTTCAACTTGGAATTCATTAGATAATTCAGATTCAATGAATACCTTTAATATTGTTGGATTACTGGGATTAGAAGTATTAGGAGAGACGGGTGATGTAGTTAAAATAGACAATATAAAATGTAATATTGATTCATCTAATATAGACAAGTAAGATAATTCTTATTTTATCAACATTGTCATTAATTCTGATATTATGCTTAATACCAAGAAATTATACACATTTCTGTTTAAATATATATATATATGTATGAAATATATAAATTTAAATGTGATTTTTATTAAAAATCTCATTATTAAGTATTAATCATAATATCAGATCTAATATTATTTTGTCATTATATGAATATCTATATAGTATGATATATTGAGTACAATTAAAATTTTCGACATGTTTAGATTATTAGAATGCCATATTTCTGATAAAGATTGTGATATGTGGACTTGTGAATTACCAGATGAGCCTTTAACTTTGACATGCAACTTTTTAGCTCCAGTTCATTTGTCAGCATTGGTTATATGGAACTATAATGGATTATCAGAAAGTTTAGACTGTGGAGTATGTTTTATTTATTATTTTATTTTGCATATAGAATAATATTTTATTAATAGGTAAAATTTATAAAACTTAATGTTGATGATCGAGAATTGGTTGAAAGAGGTATAGTTCAAGTAAGACGTGGTCCTGGACATTGCAGATATAATTTTGGTCAAAAAATTCCTTTACTTCCAAAGCATTGTCCTACTCGATGTAAAGAATTAGCAATTGTTAATCCTAAACAAAATATAAGTATGTATATTTTTACTTTATGTTTAATAATAATTTATAACAATAATATACAGTCTTACAATTAATAACTGTTTTGTATTTAATTTAAAATTAATTACCTATAATATTAATATTTTAACTGTTGATATTATTGTTATTATATTATTACTTTCTACATAACATATAATTTACAATGTTTAGAAAAATAGTTATTATTTTATTTTATTAGGAATAAATAATCCTGATTATGAGCATGTAACAATTCCAATTGGATTTGTTTATCAAATTGCTTTATTATCAACTTGGGGTGATCAATATTATATAGGCTTAAATGGTATCCAATTATTTGATAAATCGGGACAAATTATACATTTGGAGTCTAAAAGTAATACAATTTGAATTAAATAAGATACTTAAAAAATATATTTATGAAATATTTTGTATAAATAAGATATTAGTTGTTGGCCAAGCAGTGTAAATATACTAGAAAGTAACAAAAATGATATTCGTACACCTGAAAATCTTATAGATGGGATCAATGATACTATGGACGGCTCTCATATGTGGTTGGCTCCAATTTTACCTTCAGAGGTTTAATTTTATTATTCATTATAATAATTATACATTTGTAATTTTTAAAGTATAACTAATTATCGTTGACTTATAGGTCACCAAAATTTATATTGTTTTTGATGAACCTACTTATGTCTCCATGTTCAAAATTTGGAATTATGCAAAAACTCCTTTAAGAGGAGTAAAAGAATTCGCTGTGAGACAATAATATATTTTATAATAATTGCTATATAATACATTTTATTATTTTTAAACAGCTTATTTTTGTTATTTATGTTTATAAAGATTTTAGTAGATGATCTGCTTGTATATAATGGGATTTTAGAATGTTTCAAAACTAAATCAAGCTTAAATCAGTATTCTACAGTAATATTTGATATTTCCAAGGATCAAAATGACGCTATGTTTGAATTTTCAACGTAAGTAATATGTAATATGTATGTATCTATATTTTTAATTAGTATCATGTATTTTACAAAAATCACAATTTCCATATAATTTAATATTAATATTATAGGTATTATAAGTATATAATATATTGGCTAAGGTATGGGTACCTAAATAATATAAAACATATCAGTCTAAAAAAAATCCATTAGCTTCTTAAAATGTGAAATTGGTCATTTCATACAAAATAAATAATTTCAAATATTAATATGATCATTAAACCAATCAGTACTATAAGAAAAAATGCATTTAATATTTTTATGTAAAAATAATAAAGATTTATTGTATAAATTAAATTTATTTTATGAGAAGTATAGAGCAAATTAAAAAACTAATAATAAAAGTAAACAGTACAAAAATAATTAGAATCAACAAAGATTGATTAAATGAATTATGAGTGTATCACATAAATTTTTTTTTACTTATTTACCTGAAATTAACAATAATAAGTAAATAAAAATATTGTGTTTAAAAATCTAAAATGTTTTATGTATTTTAGTGCAAATGAATTAAATAGTTTGAATATTGAAGGCATGTTATTAGACAACGTTGTGGACCAGTCACAAAGACCATTTACATCAATGTTGCCATCTTCAAGATTAATTAATTAAGATTTCGTGAATACTCTAGAATTAAAATCATATGTATGTAGTTATATTAATGTCCAACTGATATTGGATATATATTGTATTTTGTATAGTTATGTAATTTTACCTTTAAATATTTTTATAATTATATCTATATGTAAATGTTAGACAAATCATTTGTTAAAAATCCAAGTGAGTTTATAGCTTAAAATGTACTTATTATGTTTTGTTTTATTTTCATTATTATTCTAATCCTGATGAAACAAGATGTGTGCAGCTATGTGATATAATTTCAATATAACTTACCATTATATCCAGTTCTAGTAAAATATTTTGACTTAATAGTCTCATGGTATTTGTATAACTACTTCTTCCATTATATGATTGTTCATTTCATTGTAATCTCTTTACCTAGCATTGAATTTTCAATACTTGTATTTCAAGCACTTCCAATTGTTTCATTTTTAATAGATGTTTTCCGAATAGTTGCACAGTAATGTGTGGTGATTCGTGAAGTTACAATTTTAATTTTTGAACGATTGTATAAAAATCAAAGAATTATAAAAATATATTCTTCTGTTATATGGAAAAATATACCATCGGTTATAATGATCAAATTGAAAAATCAAAATGACTTTAATTTTATAATATGATATTTAAATATTTTTTTTTTTTTATAGTCCTATAGAACGCTCATTTTGGCTAAGAAGATATTCTCAATTATTTAAATTTAAAACCTTTTAGGAAACTCAAATTTCATTAAATGAAATTCATGTTGTAATTACCTACTAAATAATTAATAGGGAATGGATTTGTTTGCAAATAGGTATTACTATTGCCGTATTAGACCGAACTCCTTAAAGTTTGATAAGAATTCTCCTCAATTTAGATCATTCTTATTTCTTATTAAAATAACATTAAAGTAAAATAGTATTTTTCGCTAAAGATGAGATACCCATATCGGCCATATCCATTATCCAATATATATATGAAGTTTATTAGTAAATACGAATTCATAATTATTATCTATTTTATATTATATGGAATATAAATCTAGTGTTTGACGAAAACCAATCATTCAGTGTTGTGCTCTCGTATGTTCATTGTTTGTAAAATTACATTTTTATTTCGTACCTTAAAAATGCAAAAAGTATAAACATCAATCAGGAATTTTTTTGAAAACACATGTAAACGATCATAAAGATATTTTTTAAAACCGATGGTTCAATTTCGTATTGCAATATTTGTGAAATTTGTTAAATGGCAGAACAAAATGTATCATGTGATAATAAAGTAATAAACACAAAAAACAATTTAAAACTCAAAGAATCAAATTTAAAAATACAAAACAAAGTTTCATTTCTAATATGAACGCGGATAACTTCAATGAAGATATTTGCCAGGTTTTTATTTATTTTTGTTTTAACTCTGTATTAATTAATGTGGGCTTATATTTTATGGATTGAAGGTAAATAATAAATATTAAAGTATGTAAATTTTTTAACATTACGTTTTTAGGAATTTTTTTTTGTTTTTGATAGATATAATTAAAAATGTAATAAAGCCGATATCAAGTAAACTTGATAGATAATTCAAATCTGTGTTCAACATTTTTAACGCTTCAATTATATCAATCGGTACGTTGGAAATCGATCGCGTCTTTATTCTTACGTGCGTGTGTCAGTTAGACGAAGAGAAAAATCACCGATTCTATTTCCTGACTTGCTAAACGGATCATAGAGTGCGTCAATGACGCTGATGAATTGCACTGATAGGAATACATGGACGGAAGGTGCGAACACACGTCTCGATGAAACCAGCGCGGAATACCGAGGAAGGAAATGGACAGTCAAGGGGATGGAGTGATTCATTGATAACAAGTCGTAATCGTATGTATGTGAGGGACGGCGCGTACGCAGTCCCAGCTACCAAAAATTATGCGTCCGAGGTATCCACATTAGGGATACTCGCAGGGGTCAACCAACTCTATGTGCAATGAGCAGGCCTCACCCTGGAGGAACCGCCTATTTGATCACGGTTGACCTCCACGCCAGGTAAGTATGCTCGATCCCCGTTTTCAGGGCCACTATATGCTGTGAGCGGTCCGCGCAGGCCCGGCACTACGCACTTTAACGGCCCCGTAAAACGGGCCTCGGGTGCGGTGTCCGACGCTTCCGGGCCGTTTGCATCACTCGATCGGTACCAGAGCGTTTTGTTATGGACGCCGAGCTTGACATAATGCAAACAAAGCGTACCGAACATTTCGAAAACCGTCCGTTGTCCGGCGAACATTGACCGGTACCGATTTAACGCCATCTACCGGCGGTACTGTTGTCCGTTGACCGGACCGTCAACAAAATGGCACTGGAACTCGATCCTCGACATGACGGTAGTGACGGTACGTTTTCGACGTTCGCGTGAATCGACCGCATCTTAAAGTCGGCGCTGCGGTTACGACCGACTTCGGTCCCATTCGCGCGTTCGTCGATCCTCCGTTAGAGCGCGCGTGGTGTACGTATTTCCTGTTTACCTCGCGTAACGTTACGACGCGTCGTAGGTATCTCTGTCGTATGAGTTTTTAATAAATAATAATGTCTTTACGTACGATGCGATGGCGTTTTTGCGTCGTCAATAATGATTAATGATTGCAGTTTCCGGTTGATTGTAATTTGTGAAACAGACGAAAAATAATTAAAATTTGAACGGACACTATTACACTAATGAGTAATGACACTATTTGCTGCGAATTATCGGCCCATTGTTTTTTGTTTTAAATTACCATACTTTTTATACATTAATAAATCTATATGTATCTAAATGTATGAATTAAAAACGTTTAATGGCACTGTGCACGTTTTGCCGTTTGTGATTTGTAATTCGTCTGAATCACCCTACCATGCGTCATCACATTAAGAGGACGTCACACTTGTATGTGATGCTATCTCCATTTTACATATTACATACAACATCACAAATTTTCTTTCATTAGAATCCACTTTATGATGTTATATTTAACATTTGACTAAATTTATCTATTATCAAACTTAAAGGTAAGAATTTTATCTAGGCAATCACATAGGCTTTAATTAATATTGTAATTTTAAACTTAGTTATAGCATGCCAATTTGTTAAAAATTTTACATTTAAAATTATAATATTAATAAAAACCTATGTTATTGCCTGGATAAAATTCTTACCTTTAAGTTTGATAATAGGTAAATTTGTACAGGTAACCACATCCGACGCCTAAACCGCAGCTGGCCCAGAAACCTTCTCAATTATCGATATGCTAATTTAAGATTCATGTAAAGGTAGCTCTACTGTGAGTTTCCCTTTTCACCGCCTAATCACTGTCATTCCTCCCTCAAATTTAATTAATGTACTCATAATATAGATTGTAAATTTTCAATAAACACTATATTTATAAAAAAAAAAAAAATAGGTAAATTTACTCAATTTTTGAAGATGACATCATAAAATGGATTCTGCTGAACGAAAATTTACGATGTTGAGTGTATGTATGTAAAACTGAGATAATACATGCGGGTATGACGTCCTCTCAATATCTGTATAGTATAATGACCGTATATAGTAAAATTTAAACTTATGTTAGTGAATAACACTTTTTGAGAACTAGTAATTGACAAACTACGATACTATGTTTATCCGTTATAAACGTTATAAATTTGTTTGTAAATGTATACAATACAAAATCATTTGTGTAGATTTTGTGAACTTTGTGAACTTATCTACAAGTTTTACTGTATTAGTAACTACTAACTAGTGTCCCTTAGTCTATAAGTGATAGGATTTTAAATACATTAACTGTTCTGACACCATACAGTATAGTGTATATGTATAAATATTTAAGTATTGAAAACATCACAAATGTACAATATGGCATAGGTATTTGTTTTTAGCAGTTAGGTTCACAATTTTGTGTAATAACTAATTGCCTTTAATATAAGTACCGAGAATTGACATGATATTATCAATATTAAAAGTAATAATATTATTTGTGTATTTTCGTGGGTTTTTATGAATCAATTTTTAATTTTAATCAAATCATGTGGGTATATTAAATTTTTAAATTTTAATAGTCCCATATAAATATATATATAAAGATATACATTTAATTTTTCTGTTTTAAATTATGATCTATTTACTATTCATTAGGTATAAGTACTTTGCCTTAAATATTTGTATAAAGTGATACGAATTTTACACTGATTAAAATAGGTATGAATGGTATGAATGATCGTGATATGATGTATGCATTACATACAAACACGTGATATTATTAAATTGTATTCAAATACCGCATAGTTAATGTCTAATTCTTAAAAATGTGATTTACAAGTAATTTAAGTAAGTAGATGTTATTTTACGCACATTATTTAGTCACGTTCGACTTACCTTGGGGTATTAGAATTATGTTTTGTGTTTTTCATGGTACCTATTAGCTATTTTAAACATTAGGTAGGTATTGTTGTTGGAAAATAATTTGCCGACGTTTCTGTTTATCTCATCAATCAATTCTAATAGTAGGTATAGACAATTATAATACAATATTATTCTTAAGGTCAAATGTAATTTTACCGTTTCGTAAATATCAATAACTAGTTGTTTTCAAACACTCAAAATATTTTTACATGATCTTTTTTATCGTTTAAAAATGTTTTTGTTTATACTCGTGGACACATGTCATTATAACCATTTCGTGTAGAACAGCGGTCAGTGGCTCTACACAACGGTATCGCCAAAAGTTCACCGGACCAGTGCTTTTTATACCGTGGGATACACTTGCCAGCGTAAAATATTTTGGCGAGTTCTGAATTTGTCGGCATATCTAACTAGTAACTACATTTCGGGAAACGCAGCAACGTCTAGTTTTAAATTTAGAGAACGGTGCGCGCGCACTGCCACCGAACGTCATCAAAAGTTTCGCTTTTAAAAGGCAGTGCCTCGGGTTTGGTGCACATTTCGTACGGTTACCGTAAACCACTCCTTGTCCAGTTGTCCTGGTGGCCCGTTGAACCGGGTGGCCGGTGGGGTGGTATGAACTTGACCCGTGACCGTTTACCGGAATGCGCTCGTATTTTTATTTAATAAAATGTCGTGTAGCAACACTATATTATAACAACTGTATAGCAACGTCGCGCCGCCAAGTCCACGTTCCGCGATTTACGAGACACTTGCGGCCGCATCCGGTACTCGACAGCGGCGGGTAAACGTGTTTCGCCGGTAGATGGCAGTGTTATCTATTCCGTTTAAGTCTGGTCACTGTCAACCGCGAGTTTGCCGTCCGCGGACCGCGACCGCGGTGCGAACCGCCCACGATCGTTGCACGGCCGTCGTCGTACCGATGGCGACGGGTCTCGGACGTGCTGGGACGTCTAGTGGACCTAGGCGAGCACCGGCCGATGCACACGTGCAAAATGGTTCTGCACCGGCACGGCGGGCTGGTCGCGTTACTTAACCGGTAACGTGATAACATTCGGAATACTTACTTGGTGTCGAGGTCAACCGTGATCACCGAGGCGGTTCCTCTAGGACGAGACCGTTCCATTGCACACCGGGACGGTTGACCCCTGCGAGTATTCCAAATAGGAATATCTCGGGCACGTAATTTTTGGTAGCGGGACTGCGTTCGCGCCGTCCCTGATTGATATTTGAAATTGAACTGAAGTGGGAAGGACGCGTGTGTTATAAAAAGGATTCTTTGATCCTCGCTTCTCGTACTTGGGTTTTTATCCGATCGGCGATTGGTCAACACTCAACTGGATGACTCACTTTTAACATAATTACTAATTAATTAGGCATCTAATTACACTATCAACACGTTTATATAGTAGTCGGTCACGATTTGAAATCGATACCGCACGTTCAAAGATAAGATTATTATATTATTGGTATTCTACCGTTGAATGTTTACAATATTTTAGTTTTTAAGCGAAATACGTGTTTATGATTAAGAAAAATAAAAACCAATTAGATAACACGGAATGAATATGTTAACTGCGACATCAAATACCGGACAATTGTATTTTTTTTCTAATAGCATTTAAAATTATAATGATAAAATGTAGGTACAATGTTTTGTAAATTCTATAACGTAAGTCGTATTGTATTAATAAATAATAATAAGGTTTAACCAAGCTATTTGGCTATTATGTATTTTAGTGTAAAGATATAGAAGAGACTAGATAGAGTCTAATAATATTAGTTGTCTAAATTTTACGTTCTTGAAATTCATGTTTAACAGTGCTACTCGGAAGTCGAAAAAATATATCACTTATCAAACCGTACACGGTACACGAGTCGTTATTCGACTCAGTTTTTTGAATAAAAATATGCTGGACAGTGGACATAATTGAATTGCTTAATGCTTTGTTACATCAGAAATAAATTGTAATTATCTCACACACGTAAATAAAAGTACATTAGGGTAAGATTATTAATAAAATGTTTTTTATTCTACTCCAATAATTGTTTTGAATTATTCAAAACTACGTCTAATGATTATATTTTCCTATCCGTGTTGTAATTATGTTATATTTTATAGTTGTTATAATTTTAAAAATTACATTTACTCTCACGTTTTCTCTTTGGCCTTTGCTAAAACGGTGCGAGTTGTTCAAATTATAAGTAATTTGTAATGCTTGCCAAAAACATAACTTTTACATTTTCAATAACATCATAAAATATAGTTGAACTTACTCTTTTTCCATATTAATTTAATTTAAAGTTGTTATAAATTTCTCCTAGAGCGCGCTGTCAATACCGAATATCAAATTAAATGTAAAAAATATCAAGATATCAAGAGTTTTTGGCATTATCTTAAGAAATTATAATTGGTTGTCAAAAAATCCCCATGTTCATCAAACACATTGTTAAATTTTAAAAATAATATATTAATTATGAATAATTATTTTTCACAATTTTACTCATAATTTATAATATTTTTATTTTTAATTTACTTTAATTTAATCAATTTTTAATAAATATTTTATTAATTTTTTTAAAATTAATATGATAAATCAATAATTCAACGTATGATTATCGAAATGAATAGAATCTTCAAAAAAGAGATTGATTTTTAATATATAATTTGTACATAGGTCTGTTTGGTTTATTTAGATCTCAGTTATTATATAATATAAAAATGGAATATGACCGAGATTTGTTATTCTACTTGTATATAAAAATAGATTTTAATTAAATGCCACTAGGATTTTATATTTCTGGAAAATATTATGTATGATGACTATGATGCTGAACTTGAAAGTAGAACACATTGCTATTTTCGTGACTGCCGTTTAAAGAATCTCATCTATTCACTCTAATTATTACGGTTTTGAGCATTTATAACACGTACAATTATACAACTATTTGAATTATTCTCTTACACTATTACATATATTGAACACGAATACACGATAAAATAATGACCATTGGCTCATGTTATTCATGGTTGGATAATTAAGTTTTCTTAAGATATTCAACTAATGTTTATTACCTATAATTTAAATAATGATGTTCCTCAGTCTTAAGGTATATTTTTGTAATCAAAGTTATTGCGAATCGTGTAGTTCAAGTTAAGTGGATGTCAGCGTACTGTTTGTTTTCTCTCTGACTCACACATACAAACAAAACGCATTTACGCAGAATCATTTTTGTAATGTTTTTGAGTAATTTTAGAGTAAAATCACTCATAACAATAATTATAGAGAATAATATTTTTGAGGGTATGACTTATCTATTTATTTTAATATTGTCTTAAAACAATTATTTCAAATATCATTACTTTTTTTTTTTTGAAAGTTGAATTGCAAGTCAAATAATAATAAAATATGAAAGTATGAAACCGATATGTTAAATCTTCAAAAATATTATCCTCTATAATTTTTATGATATATGTTTTCACTCTATCATTACTCAAAAACGTCAAAAAAATGAATCTGTGTAAATGCGTTTTGTCTATGTTACGCGTAGGTTTGAGAAAGAAAACAAACAGAGCGCTAACATCCTCTTAATTTTATCTTGTGTCACAACTTGTTAACCTACAATGAATTAAAAAATAAAACCATCTATAATGATATCAGGTATTGTAAGCACATTTGATAAATTATTTATTATTTTAGTGACGCCGGTACTGTTAAGGCCAAATATAATTATTATTAACTAATAAGTAATATTACACGAAAACATAATTATATACACATATACGTCATAAAAATGAGATGACAAAATATTAATTATTATTTATAAAAGAATATTAGCATCCAATCCATGATAATAAAGTAAGTGTATACAAAGTGTATCAGGTGAATAGTCTTAGTGTTAACTTTTAAGTATGGACATATGGTTATATTGTAATTTGTAGTTTGTATCTTCCGGAAAGACCACCAACGATAACTATGATTTTATCTCTGTATAAATTATTGTATACATTTTTATTAAAAGGAATGAATAATAATATTGTTACTTATAATTTATAAAATGTTGTATACATCTATAGTTAATAGTCTCTCTGCCTATCTAATATCTATACGACTATAAAATTCCCATAGGCTATAACAAACAACTCATAGACAAATATAATATTACCAATATGGTATCTACGGTATAGGTAATAGCCAATAGGTATCTCACACAGTATAAATACTTTCATTTTCTTTAATCATTTGTCTATTTGAGTCAGATATAGAATTTGAATACTTAAACAATTAATTGATTACTTTTGAATAATAATAAATTAATGAAAATTAGTGATCTCAAATAGTGCACTTCCAAATCGTATAAATAGGTGGTTTTATATTTTTTACTTTAAAACACTATTACCTATTATACATGAAATTTAATTTTACTTCTTGAGTTTTATATAGGTATAATATACATATACGTATCGTGACTAATATGAGTATTATATAGTTATGACTCTCATACAGTAATTTATTTATCACTATAATATCTACTATAGTACATACATAATATATAATTAAAATTGTATGATGAGTCATATACATATAAATTATAATACCTACTATTTATATCAAGTTCTAGAAATCCGAAAACTTGATTTCATTATGTCATTTTTAGAACCCGGATACACGATTTTAACACATTTTGATTTGTTTAATGTTAATAAATATTTATATTAACTTTTATAATAACAAATAAACTTATGTATAAATCTATTACTTATTAGCTATACAATTTAAACTTTTATTTTTTTATGTATATAGGTTTAAAGATAAAGTATAAATATCTATACATTTTTTTTTTTCAATTGCTACTTGATTGTTAATATTATAAATTATTGATATCTAATTAAATAATATATTATTTGTTTAATATCGACTCATAATTATTTAGTTCTTTTGTAAACTAACATTTAATTTAGGTTTTTAGTCGTTTTGCATTCCCTTAGTCCATTTTAAATTTTAATATTCAATGCAAGTGTATATTTTTATAACGAATACAAACAACTAGGTTACGATACCAACGTTGCCAGGGCCAGAAATTACTTGTTGTATGTTGTATATACTTGACACTTGTATAGATTTATAATACTCATGTACAACGGCATACCCAAGTAGGCTTTTAAGAGGCAATTTCCTTAAGACCAAAATGAATAGATGGGTAATGGATTTAATATAACAAAAAGTTTTTAATAATAATATTAATAAATTATTAAGAAAAAAAGTGTAGACTAAAAGCTGTGGGTGGATGTCAAATGAAATTTGCCTCAAGTCTGAAAATGTTTCAGCATGACGTTACCCACACACACGCACACATAAATATTATACATCATTATTTATTAGGTTTATAATATGTATAAAATTTAGTCATTAATATGTACTTATATAAAGTTAAAATTATAGTACCATATAGAATCTACACAATCGTTGATTTTATTTATGTTTAATAAATATCTTCTGAATCTTCTGATGTAAAAAACGTTGCGTAATATATCATGTAATATCATAGTAGGTTGTAGGTAGGTACTTAATAGACCTTATGTAAATTTTATCTTTTACGTGGACAAAAGTACAAAAGTATCATTCATAGGTTAATTGAAAAAGAATAATAATTAATAATTTTCCAAGCTTATACTATAGAATTTTTCTAAAAATTGCTAGAAATACTTTCGAAATTCGGCGTGATAAAGACTACTAAAAGCCATAATATCCACCCTCTTATAACGTTGATGACTATGATATGTGTATTAAGTGTAATAACATATAATATGAAAAGTTATATTGTGTTTTATCTAAGTAGTTATATTTTTAATCCCAACCTTAAATTACATTCAATCAATGAAATTGCTGCTCTTCTACAAACGCTTTCGCGCCAAACTGCAAAATAATATCAGCCAACTGATCAACGAATTAGCGTAAGTCGTAACTCACATTCCCGAAAACCTGATTAGACATCTTAAAAGAAACTGGTATCGTGATTTTATAGTTACCTAAGGTTTAAGCATTTAAAATATTAAAAAATGTTATAAATGTGTGATTTTCTTTTCGTGTGAAACACTTATCAAAATATTATGCAAACCACAACTATATATTATGTTTATTATTGTACAGATGTATAGATTGTAATTTTTCAAAAAAAAAAAAAAGTATAAAATAGAATACAATATTAATTTCAGCATTATAATAATATTTTGGTATAGTTAAATAATACGTATTATTAACGTATGTTTATAATAAAAAAATTAACTGTTTATCATAAGTTTTATTATTAGGAATACATGGAATTTATTTGGCATACCAATCAAAAATTTACTACTTATGATTTTAAATTATTTATTCGAATTATGCTAATTATAATGTTAGTGCATTAGTGTATACCCGATTTCTATTACAATAATACTAAAGTTAATTTTATACTTAACTTTTCTGTTCATTACACGTATTAATTATAAGTAATTTAATAATAAATTAATAATAATAAAATATGTACAAAGAACATTTCAATTCTCTAAGTAAATTTTAACTTTTGTTCCTAATACACCAAAAAGTTTTATGATATTTAAAAAAATGTTTTTTGATTATTTTTTAAACTAGTTAAAAAACATGAAGATTTATTGTTCAAATATTTATTTGAATTTTACAGTTATATAAATATAAATCATATAATGATTTTGAAAATGTACCTAAATATGTAAATACTTGTTACACTTATCACTTAGTTTTTCGATGGATATCTTTATTTAAAATAATTATCTCTTTTTTATCTTTATCTAAGTAATTCAATTATTATGTATCTTTTATTTTATCGATGATATAACTATTTCATCAATAATTTTTTTTATATTTATTCAGATATATATTTAAAAAAAATTATCATGTTTATAGAACATTGAATATGAGCAATATAAGTATCACCGGCGTAAACAAGATTAAAAATCGGTGACTATGGAAATATCAATATTAACAGGACGTATTTTACTGCTGATGAGGTTGTTGAGAAATTTTTTTGGTCGGTGAAGGGCTGCTGGAGTTTTTTGGAATTTAGGTTTTCCCTCGTGTATTTGATACGGATATTGTTCGACGAGTAAAAATTAAGACAATTCACTACCTACTGTGACTGAGCAGTTTGCAATAGACAATAGTGCTACTGCTGAACGCCTGAATCGGCCGAAACCGACGGGTGACGATGCCTATTACAACGTTATAAATTTGAATGCATTGAACGTATACGTTAGTCGTGCACGCGCGCGTCGACGTCTCGCGGTGTGATTATGAGGGCGACAATTTATTGCATCGGACTCGGTCCTGCAAAATATATAGAATTAAGCTTTTATTTCGTGCCAGCACCGACTTCGAAAAACGTCCCATCGCATTATGCAATAGAAACGATTTTAAAATTCAAAACCGTGAGACGTGAGTATAGGTATACTCGTCTACGCGTGTTTTTCAAAAACCGTCCGCAGCAAAATTAGACGTGAATCACAACGCGGCGCGCGATGACCGCAAATTGCAAAATGACGAAAACGCCCCACACAAACGCCGTGCACAAGGTAGTCGGCTAAAACGCAACATAATGTTACACCGATGAGGTTTTTCTCGGTCTGGCGAATTCCGGAATACATAATAATGAAATAATATATACCGAAATGACGCCACCGTTGCAGTCGCACGTTTCACCCGTGCAGTAACGTCGCGCGCACGCATCCGCGTAGATATTTTATAATAATATAATATGTATTATTATTATTATAATAATGGTCGTCGTGTCTGGTATAACAGTGGTATCTGTCCCCGTCCACAACGAATAAATAATAAAACGCCGATGGTGGTGACTGGTGTGGTGGTGGCGGTGGTTGTGGCGGTGGTCGGTGGTGGTTGCGACGCGGCCGGTGCCGCGTGTGTGTGGCTCACCGGTCGCCGAGAGACCTGTTGGGGGGCATTGTTCAAAACGGCTTCAAGGTCGTTTCGACTATACAATCCCGGCGAGATTTGGCAATGCCGCTTTTGTGTACGGCGGCGGCTGCTGCGACGGCGACGACGGCGACCGGCCCCGAACGAATACATAACACATACCTATCTACGATGATGATGATGATGATGATAATAATAATAATAATAATAATAGTAATAGTAATAGTAATAGTAGCAAGAAAATGATAAAATTTGAATGTTTGATATGGCCGCCGTCGCCGAATCTCGCTCTCCCCCCACGTACACACGACACTTCTCACTAATTAGCTTGATAGATACGGCCGTGTGCCACTGCGATTTATTATTGTTTATCATAATTATTACAGACGCAATAAAATGTATAAATATAAATAATTGTGGTTTAAAAGGGCGATGAACTGTCTTGCAAAGGGGTATTATCAGAGACTAAAATGAGTGTTTAGAATTTTATTTTTTTCTATAAATCATCTAATCAAATTATAAACGAGGACTTCTCTGAAAGTCCTGTATAGTACCTACCCCAAGTGATAGGTCTAAGTGATGCTAACAGGCAAATACTATGGTTAAAATTAACCGTAGATACAAGCTCTCACCGATATTGAACTTAAAACCTCACTCCAACACACACATTAATACCATCGGACATTTTACGAATTATTGGTCTTACAGCGATGTGTTTATTTATATGCTCATGTGTCACTGTTGCGAATGTGCGAGTCAAATAGATCGTATAGCGATTAGCATAAACAATCACAGGAATGAACTCTCCGAAATCATCATTATCTTACCGACTTTTTTATATAAATCACTAATACAAATTAATATATCGGTTACATGAAAATAACAAAAAATAAAAAAATATATAGATTATTTTATATTATCGTAGTCGACTATTTTTGCTCTAAATCTTGGTCAGGAGCTAAGCCACTTCACTTGTCGTGCCACTGCTCCTGGCAGGTATCCATTCCAGAGTCCAGAGCTAAATCTTAAACGCTACGAAGTACGCAAAACTGAAGTGTGCACCGTGCAATCCACCAGGACGTCGTCAGTCATTACTTGTGGAGCAGTACGCGCGAATGCCGCGAATTAATATCAAAAATAAAAAGATCATCGGTGCTGCTATCAGCTGAGGTGATTCAGATAATCAGATTTCAGTGATTGAGCGAGTGGTGTTTTTGTAATTTTGTCCCCCGCCATCTCGTCCCGTGAACTGGAGTGGCGCACGCGCGTTCGGCACTTCGACCGTGTGTGCGCGCCCGAGGAAGTGAGTGCGTGTGCGTATGTGTGTATGTGTGTGTGTGTGTATGTGTGTGTGTGCGTCCGCGCGTTTGTACGCGAAGTGTCTCGTGCGAGGCCGTCCGCGCTTATCTCGTCAAAGGTTGTTATTCTGTCCGTTTCGTCCGTCAACGCAAAGTATAATACGAATAATAACATAAAATAATCGCAGTTCAAGTTCCGGTGCAATTGATCCGCCTTTTTTTTTTTTTTTAACTAACACCCGTGTTTCCGGCGATTTCCGTATATCATAACATTTATGTTTTGAACGGACCGAAACGGACTCCCCGAACCAACTATGGAAGCCACCGCCAAGCACGACTTCAAAGCCACGGCGCCCGATGAACTAAGCTTCAAAAAGGGTAGCTTGCTGAGGGTGAGTTATTTTAGTATCCAGCCTATTTAATGGTAGGTGAATGTGTCCAACACGAGAATCGGGGTTTGTTCTTGTGCCGTGGCGTACCGAATACCTGGTGCTGTACAAGGCACCTGACCGATTCAAATTGTTTTTCAGGTGATCAACATGGAAGATGACGTCAATTGGTTTCGGGCCGAGTTTGAGGGCAAAGAGGGACTGATACCTAGCAATTATATAGAAATGAAAAATCATGAGTGAGTGACATCACTTTGGATTTCTGTATAGTTGTAATATAATTCAAGCCTAGATGATACTAATGTTTACTGTTCTTTATTTATTTGTTTTAGTTGGTATTATGGCAAAATCACTCGAGCAGACGCGGAGAAATTATTAGACCAACAGCCTGAGGGTTGTTTTCTAGTACGAATAAGTGAGAGTTCACCTGGAGATTTTTCATTATCCGTCAAGTGAGCAAATATTATATTCCATGATACAATTTTTATAGTATTTTCAAACTTTTCTTAATGTGTCCTTGAACTCACAAATATTAATTTATATTTTTTGAAAATGTTTTAAATAATAGATGTGGCGATGGTGTCCAACATTTTAAAGTGTTACGAGATGCACAAGCAAAATTTTTCTTGTGGGTCGTGAAATTTGATAGTTTAAATGAATTAGTTGATTATCATCGGGAATCATCTGTTTCTCGTTCACAAGATGTTAGACTTAGGGATATGCCAGCAGCAACTCAAAATGGATTTAACCAAAAACCGGTACTTATTATTCATATCTATGATGTATCAATTAGGCTAATTGTAAATGCTATTAATAACAAATAAATATACATTTTTTAATTTTACAGACTCTGGTAATTGGAATGTATGATTTTACACCTCAAGAAGAAGGAGAATTAGCTTTTAAACGAGGAGATGTCATTACTGTGACGAATCGCACTGATGTAAATTGGTGGCGAGGTGAGATTGGCACCAGAGAAGGACTGTTCCCAGCTGCGTATGTTTCTCCTTATCATGCCCCTTAATCTATAGTGTTCTTAATTGTATGGAATGTATTTACTACTACATGAAACTGTATTTACTACTGTAGAGAATATGTGACCATGAAATAGACTTAAAAATTCTAGATTTTTCTCTCAAAATCAGATAATTTATTGCAATAAAAAAAAAGTCAATAATTATTTAGATACTTAAATTTACTTAGGGTTTTCAAATTTTGTTATTAATTAATTCATTGATATATTAACTTAATATTTTTTGCTTACCCATTAATTTTTGTTCGTTAAATATGTACAAAAAAATTTATGTGTTAATACATTATGAATCAAAATGATAAAATGTTACCTACATTCTGACTTAAAAATTGTTTTATAAAGTATTTTTTACTTTTAAGAATATAAACAAAAAATAATTTTTAAAATGTGAAGATAACTATTGAATATGAACTATTAATTTTCATGTTATATATATATGTTCATTCATTTATATACTTTTTTTTTGGAATTTATTATTTTGATTTATATGTATGAATTTTTTACCCACATGCTTATAGTGTACATTTATAACATAAAAATTGCTTTGATAACACGCTACTATTTATAATGTATGATAATAGCTCTAAATATTATGGTTAATAGCTTAAAAATTAAAATAATACCTATGAACAATAAGTCAATAAACAGAAATATAGGTTAATTATTTATAAAATTTAAAGTTACATAACAGTATCTATTTATTCATCTAAACATCAATTATTATAATTCTTAAATTTGTACAAATTTCTATTCAGTGAAATCTGTCTAAGATGTATAATTAACAAAATATGAAATTAGTTCTTTATCTTACTAAATATTTTATTTGTTAATTAAATAAATTTGTATTTATCATTTAATTTTAGATAGATTTCACTTAAATCATTTGTGTATACTATTATGTTAAATTAGGAATATTAAATTTAGTACAAGTTGATGATTTGTTCTGTGTTTTTTTTTTTTAGCGTTTATACAACCAGTTCTTTATGGAATTAAATTTATAAATATAATAATATGATATAAACTATATTTTTTAATGATTGCATTTAAATAAGGAAATAATTTTTATCAAATTTATTTCCTTGTTAATGTTTTATTTTTAAATTGAATACACAAGTATAACGACATTTAGAAACACAGAACTTTTATGTTGTTGTTTTTCTTACAATTTTTTTAAACCGCTCAATTCCTTTATCTGTATTTAATAATTATTTTTAAATATTTCAAAAATTTCATTAAATATCTGTTTAGTTGTTTATTTGTTGAACTTGATTTATACTTGGATCAATTATTATATATTGTGGTTAACAACTTTTCAGTCATATCGAACAATTATTTTAGTTTTGATTTTAAATTAAACAATACAATGTCAATTTGTGATATAAACTAATATTAAAACTTCTTATTTTACCTATCTTATATTTTTCTTTGTTGTAGGATTTGTCTATATTTAAGTATAAATTCTTGACATTCATTATAGGTAAGATTTATCTATCCATGAATATTTTCTTCACATTCTATAATATGATATTTTTATATTTTTTTTTTTGTACTAGGTACTTATAAATATTTTATTTTTTATTATTTATTTAAGTAAAATACATTTGTGAATTAATATATATGTTAGTCATAGTAATTAAAGACTCTTATAGTTGGAAATATTAAAATAATGTCCATTAAGCATATATATATATATTTATATATATAAATACGTTTATGTATTAAGTAATTAATTAAGTGACTTTTTTCTTATCTTATACATATATTAAAAAACAAATATTTTTGTGCCACATTCAATTTTATATTATTTTTTATTGTAAATAGTTACACTGCAATTAACCCATTTAAATATTTTGCCTTTTTAGTAATATTTTCCATTATTTGTTGGATATTGTTAATGTAAGTAATGCATTTAGTTATCTACTACTGGGTAGTAAAATAATAGTAAATACTTAAAAAAGTTATTTTTAATCTTAGTATATTATTGAAAAATCAAAGAAATAATTTACATTTTTATTTTAGTTATTTTTTACAGAGAAAATGTTAAAATTTGATATTTACATAATAATTATTTATTTATGTATTTATTTTTTCTTAAACCTCTTATAATACTTGGATTAATAACTTAGTAAGACCATCTATCTATCAATATAGATCAGTTAAGTGTGGTGTTTTTATGTAATCATTATATTTTTAAAATTTGATTTTGAAGACTGGTCCTAGGATTTTATACTTAAATAAAAACAAGATATCAAGTTCCCTTTACAATATTTTCATCTAGTATTCTAGTTAGTTTAATTTTATATAATCAAAATTTAGTTTTGCAGTATTTTATATAGTATTTTTTTATTTTCATATAAAAAAAAAATCTAATTTATGTTGGTGTATCTAAAACACTTGTGTTTTCAACTAAAACATTTAATATACAAATATTTTTATAATTGTGACAAAACTTTTATTACTCTGTAGTAATACAGATCTCAAATTTAATTTTTAATTAGTTAATTAAAATAATGGATGATTAAATAAATTAAAATATATGTTTTAGATTCAGATCACGGTAAATTTTTTAGTTAAAAACAAAATGTCACGATATCTTTAAAATTGATGAAAATAATCAAACCTTCAACTTAGAGGTTTGTATTTGATAATTGATAATCGTACAATACTATAGCGTAAATCTAAACTAAGTTTCACCCAGGCGTGACCTATTACTGAGTACTCAAAATTAGGTACCTAATAAATGCCTTGTTTCTAGAGACGGATTTGCCGATCGTTTAGTAATTGCAACATCTCTCTACATATTTTATTTTAAGTACTGGAACCACCAATTGAATAACAGCGAAAATATTTGTATAATTATGTCACTAATAAGCTTGAGAGATCAAAGAGATCTCAAATACAAGAATGAATTTACAGGATATCTTTTTGCCACTTTAATTTAATCTTAAATCCATCACTGGATGCTGGACTAGTGGGATTATATTCACATATAGGGGCACCAAAGCATGACAAATAAATTTTAATTATTATAGAATTTTTTTAATTTATTAAATTTGCCGTGCATCAGAGCTAGTATATTTCTTAAAATGCTTTTATCTTAATTTTTATTTTTCAACCAAACCCGTAAGCCGCGGTTTGAGTGTTGAAGCATGCAAGAGCTACTTAAATGTGTTAACTCTATTACGTCACCTAGTCATGGTAAAAAAACTACGTTTGTTTAGTTTCCATGCAAGCGCCAACTTAAGGGAAAATGTTACGATCATACTAGTACGCTATAGATAACTGCACTGTGATTATTTCATAACAAAACATTCAATTAGTCTTAATGATTCATATAAGTAATACAATCATACTACCCTACCTAATACCTGTAGTATCTTTACTATAATGTAATTGTTCAAAGCGTATAAAATAAGTGAAATTACGCGAAACTGGAAGAATTATGTAGAAATTACAAAACTCGAGCGTAATATTCATGTTTAATTTCTTGTCTGTGATAAAAAAAAAAAAGATATGAATATTAGTGAGGAGAAAATAGTGCTGCTATTCATAATGTGTTCATTTTTTGTATAGTAAAACGTTTTTTATTACGCCAAATGTTTTTTAATTTATCAAACGTAGATTTATCATAATAATTAATGAGTATTAAATATGTCAGGATCTTCAGGTAGCAGGCGAACTGGAGGAACTACCAAAATCCGTCTAACTGGTGGGTGTTTGATTTGTTATAAATTATTTTTACTAATAGTTTTCTTTTATTTTGCATATAGAATATTTTTATGTGATTTACTTAATTTAATATTTTTACAAATTATGTATAAATAATATAAATTTAATTGTGGCATGTCAAATATAATCGCTAATTATTTATCTACCATATTATTTCATGATACAATATTTTATTGTTACTTTTCTATCATTCTGCTTTTTAAGGATATTTGAGTGCCTAATAATTTACAGGGTATACTTATTAATTTAAAATAATTTTCACTTAGATGCCATGATTTTCTTTGCTTTAAGTTAATCAAGAATACATTACTTATTAGTTATATAAAATATAATATTACATTTTATGTATTATATTGACATATCTACAATAGAAATAACTAATTTTGATTTTTGAACTGCTTAAGTTTAATGTAGTAGGTATAATATTAATGAATTACACTTTGTATGTATAGTATGCCTTGTAACCAATGCATTTGTATTAATAATAATGTTTAAAATTTGATTTCAGTGCTCTGTGCTCAAAATTTGTTGAAAAAAGATTTATTCCGTAAGTTTTATTTTGATTTCAATATAAAGAACTATACATTACAATTAAGATATTTAATTTAATATTAATAATTTTATACTTTTGACATACCTTGCTTAAAGAAGCTACAAGCATAATAAATTTTATTGGTTAAAATATGAATTTTTTTAGGTTTACCACCAGATGCATTTGCAAAGATTAGTGTGGATGGGTCTGGACAATGTTATACAACAGATACCTGTAAACCATCTTGTGACCCTCAATGGAATCAACATTATGATTTGTAAATTAATTAGTTAAATTGTATTATTATTATACTTAATTTTTAAAATTATGATAATTTGAAATGTTTAATAGATATTTAAGTAAAGGTGATCATGTAACAATTACTTTGTGGAATCATAAAAAAATCCATAAAAATATTCAAAAACCTACTAGTGGTTTCCTTGGGTGTGTAAGGTTATCTTGGAATCAAATTCAGCGATACAAAGACACTGGTTGTAAGTGTTTAATATAATAACTTATAAACTTACTAACTTTTGTTGGATTAATATTTTTTTTATATAAAATTATTTATTTACAGATCAGAAATTAGATTTAGTTAAATTAAATCCAGACGATCCAATACCAATTAAAGGTCAATTAGTGTTATCTTTATTATCTCAAGATGGTACAGCAGGTGTATCATCTCAACAATCATCCCCATTGCCAGATGGATGGGAGGAAAGGAAAACAGACAATGGACGATTATATTATGTAAACCATAAAACTAAAACTACTCAATGGGTTAAACCAACAAAGTAAGTGAAATAATTGATTTATAAATAATAAATATAACTTAGAAGGTATCTGTACAATACGGGTAGAATTTTTTTTATGGATAGTACAACATTTTTAGGTTTGTTAATATTAACCATATTTACTACAAATAAAAAATTTACTTATGATGCCATATTATATTGTTAAAATTGAAAAATTGTTAACCATACCTTTTAGTTGCAAAAAAAACAACATGTATAAATAGACATAAATATATATGTAGAAATTAAAAAACTTTTAAAATGTCATAGAAATTATGAAAATAGAATATAGTATTATTTATTGAAAATAATTTTAAATTTCATTTTTAGATCTCATTCAAAAATTACTACAGGTAGTGGTAATCCTCGCCCTCCTGCACCAACACCAACAGAAGATACAATTGTAAGGAATGAATCTGATGTGATAAATAATAATAATGGAAATAATGTTGTTTTGACTGCACAAACGTAAGTTACTTTTTCTTTTAAATTTTATGAAAGTGTATAGGAATTAATAATTGAATATGTTTAGGAATAGGAATCCTAGCAATAGAGCATCACTCAGTTCTGCCAGAAATGCATCATCTCATAGTTCCTCAATTCAACAACCACAAGATTTGCCAACAGGTTATGGTTAGTATCAAATAATGTTGATATGATTTAATTTAATAAATATCTAATTATAATTTTTTTTACCTAAACAGAAATTAGAACAACACCTCAAGGACAAATTTATTTTTATCATACTCCAACTGGTTTGAGTACATGGCACGATCCAAGAATTCCTAGGAATATAAGTGTAACTTCAGGACAACAACTTGGCCCTTTACCTGCTGGTTGGGAAGTACGTCAAACATCCAGTGGTCGCTATTATTATGTAGATCATAATAATCGAACCACAACTTTTTCGGATCCAAGACTTTCAACAGCAGTTATAGCTAATTTATTACAGTAAGTCAATCAATTACATATTACTTTAATTGAATTAATACATTTATAATTTTTTAGGAAACAAAATGATCAAAGCTCCTCGACAAATGAACAAAACTCAATGAACAATAAAGAGAACACTAGTATCAATACCAGAGTGCTCACTACTAGTGAAACATCATCAAGTCAGCAGAGAATTCCACCTCGCCCTCCTGGCTCTGCTTTTGATGGTCCCCAAAGTATTGAGACTGATTCAGAGTGTTTGCCTAAGTACAAACGTGACTTAGTAGCTAAACAAAAAATTTTACGTACAGAACTGGCTGCATTACAGCCTCAAACAGGACATATGAGATTAGAAGTTTCAAGATCAGAAATATTTGAAGTATGTAATATTTTAAGTTTGGTTATTTGGTTTCTAATAATATTAATTTTTAGGAGTCATATCGAGCAGTGATGAAGATGCGACCAAAAGACCTACGAAAACGATTGATGGTTAAGTTCCGCGGTGAAGAAGGTCTTGATTATGGTGGTGTAGCAAGAGAGTGGTTGTATTTATTATCCCATGAGATGCTTAATCCTCAGTATGGGTTATTTCAATACTCCAGAGAAGACAATTATACTTTACAAATAAATCCAGATAGTTCAATTAATCCAGTATGTGTTGTTTATAATTTTAGAGGGACTTTGTAATATCACACATATAAGAATTATTTTTTATTTTAGGAACATTTATCTTATTTCCATTTTGTCGGTCGTATAATTGGAATTGCTATTTTTCATGGACACTATATTGATGGAGGATTTACAACACCTTTTTATAAAATGTTATTAAATAAACCAATTACTCTGGAAGATATAGAAGGAGTAGATCCTGAATTGCATCGTAGTCTCACATATATACTGTAATTAGCTAAACAATTGAATAAAACTATTTTCTAAATAATTTTTTTTTAATATGTGTATATTTTTTAAGAGAAAATAAACTTGAAAAAGATATAATTGATACTACTTTTGCGGTAGAACAAAGTAGTTTTGGTGTATTAAAATTGCATGAACTAAAAACTGGTGGACAAAATATTCAGCTCACAGAAGATAATAAAAAAGAATATGTTAAGTATGTTAATAATGAATGATATACCTATTTTTATGTACTATTATATTATTAATAAACACTATAATACAAATTTAAATTTAAATTTAGATTGTACGTGACATACAGATTTATGAGAGGCATTGAACAACAATTTTTGGCATTGCAAAAAGGCTTAACTGAAGTAGTTCCTGGAACATTGTTAAAGCCTTTCGATGAACGTGAGATTGAATTAATTATTAGTGGTATTGGCACCATAGATATTGAAGATTGGAAGCGTAATACTAGACTCAAAGTGATTATTTTTTTCTGTTTCTTTAATATGAAGTAGTTAATTAAATTAATAATATTTTATATTTAGCATTGTTCACCTGATATGCCTGTGGTGAAATGGTTTTGGGAAATTATTGAACAACACTATAGTCAAGAAATGCGTCTCAGGCTATTACAGTTTGTCACTGGAAGTTCTAGAGTTCCTCTTCAAGGTTTTAAGGCACTTCAAGGTAAATATTGATTTTAATATTTGAAACAAATATGCATTTGTTGACATATAATTTATTTTAATTTAGGGTCAACTGGAGCTGCGGGGCCTCGTTTGTTTACCATACACTTGACTGATGTACCAACTGATAATCTTCCTAAAGCACATACATGCTTTAATCGTCTTGATTTGCCAAAATATGAAAGTAAACAAAAATTACTTGATAAACTCAGTCAAGCAGTTGAAGAAACTTGTGGTTTTACAGTTGAATAGGTAGTCTGTTATATTTTTATTAACTGCATACATTTTTATTTGTTTAAAATATGACTAGTATCACATATTTGTATTATTTTTGATTATAGAAATTTTATTGTAAAGTCATTTGTTAATTACAACTTATCATATGTTTATATATTTTTTATTCAGGAGAAAATTTTGAGGTGAATTCAATTATTGTTATTAAAATATGTAATAGTTCTAAGTTATAGTAATGATAATAATGTGCAATAATACAGGGTAAGACAATGTAAAGCCTTGGAAGCAAAATGAATTAATTTAAGAACTATATTTAACTATATTATTTTAACTTTTTTAAAGATTATTGATTATATTTATGACAGAAATGTATTATTATTTGTTACCATTTAAAACTAATGAGTAGGTGTTCAAGTGTTGATTTTTAAGGTTATTTAAATTTTGGTTTTAATTGTCAGATAATTTAATATACCTAATTTTTATAAATACTTAATTAGTAATTGATTTAATTTTCCATTCTATCATAATATCGTCTTCGTTTATCTTATCAATTTATAACTTTATTTTATTAAAATAGTTTATTTTTCATACAAAATAATCATATTGTCTTCCATAGGTTTAATATATTAAGGACTGCCTTCATATGACAATCTAAATAAATAAATTTAATTAAATACAACTTTTGTAATAGATAAAATAGTAATTGCTTTAAATTATCTCATTTATCAGATATTGATAATTATGCTTATGAAATAACATTAATTAAGCAACATAAATAATATCTAAAGACTGTATTGTTAAGGACATCACAATTATATAAAAATTATAATTCTCATAACATCAAATAAAACAGAACATCATTATAAATACTGATTTTTTTTCTGATGATCTCTAGAAATTAGTATTGTTACTTTATTTACGATTAAATAAAATGAGACTTAGTTTTATTATATTGTTTATTAATTAAATCAATTGTGTTATGTAGATTTATCTTAAATGATAAGTAACCAATTTGTATTTTGATGAAATATTAATTATATTATAATAATTTTTATTGTATTAAAAATAATTACTTTATAAGAAATAAAAATATATTAAATGCAAGCACTAATATTTATTTTTAAACTTATATAATGTTATACATTTATATTGAATTATTTTTATATATTTATTAGTAACACCAACACCATATATCATAACAGTCACATATACATTTTTTTTTTTTAGATTTTAAGTGGAATTAATATTAATTTAACAATGATGTGTTTCTTTTTTGAGGGTCTGTCGTCACCTCTCTGGTCAGTAAAACCACTCTGATTTTTAAATCTGAGAGATGATTTTAGGTAGCAAATTAGATCTAGTTGGTACTGTATGGAGTTAAAGTAAAAAAATTCAGATATATTAAAAATAAAAGTAAAACAGGATTTTTTTATGCAGTATGAGTATTTTACAAAATAGAATATTTTTAACTCAAAAATGAAAAACTGTAGATACTTGAAATTTTTAACAAATGTTTATATTAGTATTTTTCAATCATAATAAAATTTTCAAGATATTTCGATAACAAGCTGATTATACAGTGGCGGTGCTAGTGACGAGCCAGAAAGGAGGGCCCTACCTGAAAATGCTTGACCCTAACATTGGCCTTATCACTGGCCTAACCTTAGATATAATAATAATATTCTCATTTTTCATAAATAGAAAGTAATGGTATTTGTATTTTGTTCACTGTACAGTCTGTACGTAATTTAGATTAATATATTTCTATATTATATTTTATAATTTTTTAAAAATTATATAATATTATTTTTCAAATAACATTTTATATAATTTTTGCTTAAATCTCATTTTTTTGTGGTCTTACCTTTTAATTGTTGGCTTTACATTAGCCCTACTTGGAAAAAAATCTCGGTGCCACCACTGTGATTATAGAAATATAATTAAATATTAATATAAGTATAAATTGAATATAAAGTTTCTCGTGAGTTAAGATTAAAATTATAAAAAAATATTAAAGTTACACAAGCATTATATTTATTTATAAGCATTTAAAATTTTGTAATTTTAATAGTAATATATCATATTATCATACAATATATTTATTATTTAGTAGTATAGGCTGACAGACAGTTTTAATTTAGAACTGTATTTTGAATGCAATGATTTATTACTGAATTTAAATTTAACACAAACATTACAGTAATTTTCTCCTCAATAATGTTTATTTGACACCTATTTGTATAATAGGGCAGTTACCTTCTTACTCCTTTTTATTTAAATTTGTTATATATTTATCATTTAAATTAATTGATTATGATTATGTTTTATTTTTTATATCGTAAGTTACTTGAAAATGTGTTATATGATTACATATTAAACTGATTTAGTTTAAAAAAAAAAATAATAACATAAGAAAACTTTTTTTTTAAATTTTATTTTAAAAAATACATAAATTGAATAAATAAAAACATATTTTTAGTATGAAAATTTAATTATGGATTATACGTACACAATTATTATTAGTTGCACATATAATCAATCAAGCTTTGGCTGTTGAATTATTAGTGCTATTCAATAACCATTCAAATCATAATAATAGTGAACAATTGAACATTGAATACAGAATATGTAACACTTAAAATGGATCAGATTTTGGTTGTTTTTTCCAAAACTTTCTTACATCATCGTGTCCATCAGTACTTACAACAATGTTTCTTCTTCTTTCATCGCACCATACCAATGCCCCAATTTCAGCAGCATAATTTTTTATTGTTTCATAATCATTAGGTGTATTTATATTGCTATATAACACACCATCTGTGTATGTAAGTCGATTTCTTTCATTTTCCCATAAATAAATTTGATCAATAACAGTTTGCGGCATTCCACATTCTTGCATTTGTGGATGAGTATGAACGGTAAGAAATCTTACTATTTGTGCAGCAGTAATTCCACTACGTAATGCCGTTCGAACTGAATCTCTTGTTAGTATACCAGCAGCCATGTTTGGAAATCTAAAACAAGAAAAGGTAAGTAAAATATATATTTATTTTGAATGTTTTTAGGCTATTTTTATAATAATTATTACCTGTACAGCATATGAGTAAATAATGCAACTAAAGCAACTTTTAGATCAGAATCAGTCATAGCATAAATTCGAAAATTGGTTTCTACAACTATATAACGTTCTTTAGTTTTCATTCGTTCTGAAGTACGACTATTTCCTTGTCCCATTTCAATTACTAATCGAGTAGGATAAAAACGTCCAGCTTTACGTTTCCTTTGGTAAACTAATCCAAATTCTCGTAGATGTTGTAAAAATGCTTGAAGGTTTTCAGACATTTCGTCAGTAATATAATCCCATCCTAAAGTACCAAGATGTATTTGAAAGAGGAATGTTAGACATTGAGCAAGATCAAGCCCCCTTGATTCTACTGTTTCCATATAACGGAGCATAAAGTACCATACTTGAGTTGCCATATCCAAAAGTAAAAACTGAAATCCTGTTGATGTAATCACTGGACTATCATCTGTATCTCTGACCTAAAATATAATAACATTGAGTATCTAATAGAATTATATTATAGTTGAACTTATTACTTACCATAAGACCTGCATTTAGTAATACTCTGACTGCATCTGATGATATACCTTCATGTTTAGAACCAACCATATAATGTAATATGCATTCCCATCGTTCATATGCATATGAATCTAGAAAGTCTATATCTCTCGCTTTTGGATCGGCGATCACATCACTGTTAGCTATCATAGAACGACCGCCACCCATAAGTGCTACTTTAAGTTTCTTTTTGAATGTAGAATTTAGAATCCATCCCTTGAGACCACCAGACACGCCAGTTAATTTCCATATGTGTAAATTGGTGGCTACTTCTATTGATTCGTCAAGTTCGCGGGAATAATTGGCCGGCACCCAGGATGAAAGAACTGATTGCGGCACAGGCTGTTCGATGAATAAAATACGTAAAGTAAATTGCTGGGCAATGTCCGGTAAAACTCTAAACACTGTAAGGCAAGTCGGCGGATGACTGTATAACCGATCTTGAACAGCTTCTGGAAGTTTGATGAGGTATTCGTATAATGTAAGAACTTTTAGTATTTTAGAACCGTCGTCTTTACGTAAATTCTTCCGTTTCTCCTTGCTAGTGCTAGGTTCCTTAGACATAATTGTATAAATTCATATATTTATCAACTTTTTTGAAAAAATTACATTATTTACTGTCTTATGGTTTTATACACTTAAGTATTTAGTTACTCTAAATTACACACTAAATAGATATAAAATAATATTGCTTATATTTTTAAAAATTGAACAATATTTGAAATTGTATTTACTAATAATTTAAAAAATTTTCATATCAGTCAACACTCAAAAATCAACATAACCTTAAAAATATATGAAATGATAATGTGATACTAACAGTTTTCTGTGTTCTGAATATCTGAATGTTCTGATCACGAATCACGATTGTATTGGTGTTGCAGTCTTTGAATTTTTATATTCTGTGCTTTGAATTAGTGTGTATTTACTATTTTTTATCCTTTTATCTATTTAGAGCTTTCAAAGTACAGTAATATTAAGAAACTTAAAAGCAAAGCAAGATAGCTTAAAAGTTTCGATCTAATTCAAAATCATGCAACAAAATAAATGTTATTATTGTTAATGGTGTTCATTCTTAAAATCATAATTGTTACATGTTTTTCATAGAATTAAATAACTGCTGAACCATTTATAAGTTGAAATGGACAAACGTTCAAAAAATTTGCCCAAATTTGGGGCAGCAAAAATTTCGTTTACTCCAAATTTAGGCTATAAAAGGTAAATTAATATTTTCACTGACAATTTTCTATAATTATTATATTTTTCATGTCTCAGATTCTCAGAAAATAATAAATGTACTAGTTTATTTTTGGATGTAGGGTAAGCATAGAATAATTGAAATCCGCGTGGAATCAATACTTTAGTACATTTTATTTCTAAGTCACTTAAGTTGTAACCTTTATTTTCACTGTCAAAATGTCTTCTCAAATAAAATTGTAAATATAGGAATGATACATTTCTGAGCGATCAGGCATTACTCTCACTCCCATTACTGGAATCGAAAAGTGTGTTTTTTAACTTTTAAGGAGTAGTATTGTTCTTATATTTTTAAATGTATGCATTGCTTATGTGTTCAAACCTACACTATCATAGGAGACTGCTGATTAAAAATACTGTTCTCATTATATACTGATCCCTAAAAATTATGTGATACGCTGATGTATACAAACACACTCAGAGATCTTATATTTTTGGTACAATGAATTTAAATTCTAGGTTAATAAAAGCTACTTAATGCATTGTAGTTTCTCTGTATAACTCTGATAATATACTTCTTCATACTTAAATCACTTATCTTTACCACTGCAATAAAGTACTCATAATTTAAGAGTAACATTTGACTATTGCTTCATCTGGATACCACACATAAATACAAAAATAAAACTACTAAATGGTAGATATAGGTGGCTATATATATTCTAATGTCTAAAAACACCAACTTAAATATTAAAATATTTATCTACAAGTTCCTTTTTAAACCATCGTAGAACTATCGAATACAAGTTTGGGAATCGCATAACCATTAAATGCTAAAATATTCCAGATATTTCAATCTAAAGTCATTAAATCCTCTTTCTATGTATCCTTTTAAACTCTATTCACTAATAATGTTGAAGTACTTACCTATACTTCAAATTTGATACCCTCTTAAATCCACTAGTTGAAGACCTAAAGTTTTGAAAGTATATTCGATGAGACATCCTGAAATAACTGATGTGGTTGCGATTTAAAAATATTACTTACAAAATAATTCATTCAACCACAAACTTTCATGCAATCTAATAATTATTAATAATTAATTTTACTTATTGTATAATAATAACAAATATTAAAAATTAACAATTTTTCAATAAGTTATAATATTTAATATTACAATTATTTTGTAGAATTGTAGCCAAGGATTCAGATCAACTATCCAAGGTTGAGGTCAAAGTTGAACATGATGCTAATTCAAATGCTCAATTACCATCAACACAAAAACAAAAAAAAACTAAAGAAAGATCTACAACTCAGGTTTGTATTTAATTTGATCACTAAATATTAACATTATAACTTAATATTTAAAAAGAATTTTCTTAAAATATGTGTACAAAAATGATATTTAAAAAATAATTTTTAAAGAAGAAAAACATTTAATTATTAATATTATTATTTGTTTATAATATAGAATTATAAAATTAGATTCTATTTTAGATACAAAGTGTGTTTTCCAACATGAGTTCAACAAGCCAAGGTAGGTCAGGTTCATCACGAATGGGATCATCATCTGGTTTTCGATCTTATTCAAATCATGGTAGTTTTAACAGTTCAGGATCTTATGTGAGCATTATACTGATATTTAGTTTGTATTGAGTATTTTAATTTTGGAGTATCTGTTTTAATTTACTTAGGTAAAAAAAGAAGCTTGTCAAAGCATACAACAAATGCAAATGTTTGAAAATAATCAATTTGATATGGATGACCCAATGGATGAGGTTCATGGACCAGTTCGATTACCTTTTATAAGAAAAGGTACACAAAAATATACTGATATTAACTTAAAAATGATCTAAATGTTTGTTTTAGATAGGATACCACAAATTAAGTCAGAAATTAATCTAGAATATCCATACCAGAAGAATATTTATCCTTCATTAAATGAATTAATTTCTCCTGAATTATTAATTACTTTGCAGGTACTTTCTACTTATTACTACTTGATTTATTAAAATATATTAAAAGTTAGTTTGATCGATAATCTAATAATATAATTGCTAGTTTTTGCTTCTAGAGCAATATTATACGTGCTCTAGAGCTTATTATCATAAACTTAATTTAACAATACTCACTTTTTATTAAATACAATGTTTTCTATTGTAGTGTGTTATCTATTATAAACTATAATTAATTTAATTAATATAATAATTAATTGATTTTTATTAGTTCTACGACAGTTCATTTAGTATTCAACCAAAGACTGCAAATAATAATCTAAGCAAAAATTATAACAATGATCAAATACCTGTTGAATTAAAACCAGAAACACCTATAAAAATGGAATATAACGGCCATTTAAAATCTGAAGTAATTATTGAAATACCAATGGCTGATACAAATATTATGTAACAGTTAAAAAATAAAAAAATTTGAATTCCAGAATGATTCAGAAGCTGTTTTTAAGACAAAACCAATAGGTAAAGTTCAATATTATAGATCCGGACGTGTTGTTTTAATCTTTAATAATAAAAGATATGAATTGTTAAAAGCCAATGAGGACAAACATCACAAGGTAAATTGATTTATCTTTAGCTTTAAAACTTCAGTTAATATTGTTGTCATTTTTCTAGGAATTATTTAGTCTTACTAAGATTGAAGAAGCCGAAAGACCGGATAAACTAGTAAGCTTAGGAACAATACCTCTACGATTAAAAGCTGTTTTGAATATTAATAATATAATTGAGCACTTTATAACAAATCATTAGTATACAATTTTTTTTTTATTAATGTACAATAAAATGAATAAACATACTTATATAAAGGATTACAGTGTATCATAATCTTCCAAAACATTTGCCAAATGTTCATTATCCCTTGGTCTCTTAGATAATCTTTTCTTGGTCACTGGTTTTTTCCGTTTAACATGGTTTACTTTTTTAATACCATTATCTTGCATGGAACTTATACCCTAAAAAAAAAATTATATATAATTTTAGTAAGCTGTTTTAAAATTTAATTTTGTGGTAAATAAACCTGTTTCTCCAAATGTTCCTCTATCTTTTCATCATCCATATTTTCTACTGCAATACTCCTCCACATTTTTTTAAATTCTTCATTAATATCAATAGTTGCAGATTTGTCATTGTAGAACATAACTTTTTTTTTATCTCCAGGCCGACAAACATATAATATTTCATTTTGTAGGTGCTTTAATAAAAATAAATATATATTAAATAATAATTAAATATTTTCTATAAATAAGATGTACAACATAACTTTTTTAATTAGTATTTATTTTTTTACCTTAAGAGCTTTTTCACAATTAGGTAATGATTCTTGAATATCATCCAACATAATTCCCCCTAAACCTTTCAAATCTTGTTGTTTTAATAACTTTAACAAAGCTTTTCTGTCTTTAAGTTTATAAGGAGGTTTAAACATATATTTTCCATCAGATGTGCGTTCAATTTTTGGATTGCCTGGCAGTGCTTCAGTTTCTAACCACTAAACAATTATGATGAACAAAAAAATGATTATTCAAATTGGGTATTTAATTTGTGATACAAACATAATAAATACATATCATACGTACCGTTTTTACTTTAGTTCCAACGTCTAATTGATTAGTTTCATCTAATAATTCATCTAATGTTAATGGATGATCATCTCCATCCTGATGTCGAGCTCTAATATACTTAACTATTTTGGTAAGTACACCAAATTTATATTGAGAACTTTGTCCATATGATTTGTAACTACTATAGTGATAATGAAGTGTTAGTTGATAAATTTATATTTATTAAATCGATATAAAACACTTAATACTTTAATGAACTTGAAGCATTTGGTGGTGAAGGTGGTCTGGGCATAGATGGTAATGGTTTTGATTTCCTTTTAATATCATCTTTGTTGCTGGTGTCTTCTTTTAATCTTTTTTCAACTCTATAATGACAGTATAATATAAATAGTTAATAGTTACATTAAAATCATTGTTTGAATAAGATAAATATATAATAATGATATACTTACACAGGAATAGCTGAAGCTTTTAATTTGAATAATTCTCTTTCTCTAAGCAAAGCTGGATCCATGTTTTTTTACTTAGAAATAGACTTAGCAAACAAACCTAATTTTAAAAGTTTAATATAAGTAAATTATTGATTATCTTATTTTTAAATTGCGTATTATTTAAAACATAGATTGTACAAATTATTATTATTTTATTAATTAGGTCTTATTATGAGACTCTAGAGGTAAGTTTGAAAATTAATAATTATTTTGTGTAATTTTGAGTTATTTTATCAAACTATAAAAATGTAAATGTTAAATGTTAAGCTCATGCTTAAGAAATATTAGTTAATAAATGGTATTCCACAGACTTTATTCCCAGCTAAATTGATACATCAGAAATAAATAATTAAAAATAAGAATAAGATTGGAACTGATAGCCTATTTAATATAACAATATTTTAGATTCAAATCACAGAATAATGATGACAAACTGCATATAATTCAAAGTAAAATAAATGTTTTAACACATAAATTACCCTCATTTGGAATAAAAAATAAAATAATTTACTCACTATTTTTTCTACATTACATAATATAATTTTTATTTTATAATGAAATTAGGTTCAATTACTACTTGTTAATTAGAGTTGAGAATATAAAATATAAATTTGAGAACACAAACATTAAAAATTGTTGTTGTAACTTTAGTAGATGATTATTGTTTAATGTTTAGACTGTTTAGTATACATTTGTTATCTTAATAGTTAATCTAAATAATATCAAATTGTAATGTTTTATCATCAAGAACAAAGATAGTAGGACTGACAACGGTGTTGTTACCACGGATATACATATACCTTAAAACATGTAACATTAGTATTCTATGGCTTAAACCGAGGTGGTTGTACCTATGCCATGACAGAGTATGTGAAGGGAAAAATTTAGCTATTGATGCGCCATCTATTTGAAAAGTTAACACTATTTAAAATTGTGATACCCATAAAACATTGTCATGATTTAAATTTATTTCAACGTACCTATTTAACTATCAATGTTTGTCAAGTAATTGACACAATATTATTCATGTGTTCAAAACATATATATTATAAGTTCTTTGTATATTTATATAATGTAATGCGACGAAGAAGAGGCATCACGTCTCTTTGTACCGACAAACTTTGAACGTGACGGTTCTATTTTTTCATTTATTTAAATATTTATATATATATATATACATATATTTATGTATAATATTTAAGGTATGTGTGAAAAATTAAATTATGTACACGAAACATCTAAAGCAATTTTTGTATAGTTTTTTTTTTTTTTACTATATATATGTAGGTACTTATATTTTTCAAATCAATTATAAACAATTGGCAATTGGTTTTTAGTAAATATATGCAAAATTTGTGCCAATGGTTGGTAAATAGATATAAATTATGGTGTGAGAATATTAGCTTATTTGTCTTAAACACATTATAGTCGGTACTTACACTCTTATAGTAGGTATGTGGTATACTTCAATTTAGGTTATCTTACTATCCTATTTTAATGTTGTCACTTATTGTTACTTGTCAAAATATCAAAATATATACTAAATAGTATTTACCAATTTACCTGTATTAATAAACATGAAGTTACGATGTGTATTAATATTTTATACTTGTATGGTCGTATCGTTTCATAAATTATGTCAGATGTAATAATAATTTCTATTGCAACTGTGAAGGTCAATTTTTAGAAACATACAATAGCAATTCATCACATGAATTTAACTTGATAGAAAAGTGAAAGGATTTAATATATTTCAGTTAAATTTTAGTTTGTTCGTTTTAGAATTTATAGGAAGGCATAGATATTATTGATTTTTATTTCTCGTCATACATTTTTAATAATAGTAATACATACAAATAGTAACATGGTTATGGAAATAAAAAGTACAAAATACAATAATTAATTAACTATCATTATTCATTACGAATCACGAATATAATAATAATACATACGTTAAAATAATTCGAAATAGGCTATATGTACAACAATGCTCACAATATAATATAGTTACATCATAAGCCAACTAATCATCTTGAAGCCACAGTTTTGTTGGTATGTGACTAAATGCATCGTTCATAATTTGTTTAAATATAGTTGATAGATTTTCACCTATATTTTCTTTTAGTTCGTTTACCACTTCCAACGCGTTTTGGTTCAAAAACGTGTTAACAGTTCGTCCTGTGAAGAAAAGAAGAAATCATAATCGGGACATTTTGATAATTGAACAATACCATAAATCGTTGACATGTCCCTTTTTATATTTATAGTGATTCATATGTGTATTATGGTTTTACTAAAGCTAAGTAATTTTATAAGATTTTACTAACCCAATACTTTATTGCCGTTGAACAAATTGTCAAAGTTGGCTCGCATTGCAGCTAAATTAAAGTCTACTTTCATACTGCTAGCCACCATCACAGTTTCGTTCATATATTTTGGGAAGTAGATTTTTGTCTGTACGTGCGTAGTTACATTTTCTAAAAATTTAGCAAATATAATATTTATATCATAACGTTTTTAGTTTACGTTTTATTTAATACTCACTCAGGTATAGTTTAGCATCACCTACACCAACCAGTGGTAATAATAACAAATTTCCTTTCAGATCGTATTTCGATTCTACTTTGATTGTTGGTATGAATAGACCAATGTCTAGACGATTTTTAACCAAGTCCATCCTAAAAGTACACAATTGTTACCTATTGTATATTATGTGAATTTTAAATTCAAATGCATGCAACAATAGCCAAAATATTTTTTGGGATTTCATTTAATAAATAACACATTTGAATATTGTACAAATGTACATCTTCTGTATATTTGATAATTTGGGATTTACTAAAATATTGTAAAGAGATAATGAAGTCACGGGATGAAATATTTTGAATACTTACCTACCTCTAAAACATAGATTTTATAATTATTTATATATATATATGTTAACTATATTATATATTATAGATTTGTAGCCTGATTTATTTAGGAGCGAAGAAGCTACATTGGTCAGATTTTTGCATGACGTTATTATGTTATACAAGACAAAAGTTTGATTGAAAATTGAAATCGGTAACAGGTACTATCGAAAAATACAATATAATTATTAGAGTAAAATGGTTCTTGTTTTAAACAATTATTAAATAACAATTTTTCTAAGAATATTTAAAAAGATTTAATTTAACAATAAGTTAATAATTGTATTTTACATTGAATAAAATATTACGGCGATTGAAGTAAAATAGCTATTCTTGATTATAGGCTATAGCAACTTAAACTTTATTACAGTTAATGAAATTAATTTAATTTAAGTAATGTAATTTATTTAATAAATAGAGTAATTTTGGATTTATTTAGTATATAATAATTACGAGTACATATGTATTTATGTTTATATTTTTTATAATTTTCTGTTTCTACTACTTATATTATTACAGTAAAACCTGTCTTATCCGGACCCTTGATTAAACGGAATCCTATTCTGTGTGAACATTTATTATGATCCCAGCAGATTTCTATAATTTAACATAGATTTAAATCCTTGATAAAACGGAACCTATCTAATATAAAACGGAAAGCTATATTTTCTGGTCCCATAAATCAAGTACACCTTTAACAAACAGAAAAACATACCATAAAATGAACAAAAAATATATTCTTGATACCTATATTTGTTTTGCTATTAATAAAAAATTATAATGTCAGAAATTAATATGTATCGATAGATAATAATACTTTATCTTGAATCTATATCATCAATGCTTATTAGTTATTATTATCACACCGTAGTCGTAGTTTTCCTGTCGTTTTATCTCGTTTTATTTGTTCTCACAATGTCTTCAAAGATTTGTTTAAGTTTAAATGAAAAAATGAAAGTTATATTAAGTTGTTAATTGTTAGAGAAAAAAACCAGACAAAAAACTTTACACGAATTTTTGAATTTTGGATTGTATTAAAACCTGCTTACTTTATTTAATTAATACTTATACTAAATATGTTTTTTCAAATTTTGTAATTTTTTTGAAATTTTAATATATCATTATTTTGAAATATCTTATTAACATGTGTTATGTAATAATTTAATTAAAATTAAAATTTATTGTTGCTTTTTGATATTAATTAATTTTCAATATTTTAATTTTTATTATTAGCTTGAAAATGTTACAACCTTAAATCTTAATCATGCGGAATATTGTAATTCTGTTGGTACGGAATTTTCCTTTTTATTCAGTTGTATGGAAACCTGCCTAAAACGAAAATTTTTACTGGCCCCGTGCAATTCCACACAATAAAGGTTTTATTGTATATGCGTATCTACTATTATATTATCATTATAATTAATACTTAATAAATAATTGAAATTATTATTCATTAAATAATATTTTTATAGTTCGTAGTTTCTATTTTAAATTCTTTAAATTAACATACTTTGTATACAGAGCAGTTGTATTACTTGGTCCGTGGACAATAAGATTTGTGAATGCTCCGGATAATGTTATGGCACCTTGGCCTTTAGTTAAAGACACTTTTTCAATATTCATTGGCTCGAACGGTCTGGTTCCAATTTCCGGTATACCTAATCCAGAGTAATATTTTAAAATAAAGTTTAATAATTGATTTTTATTTTACATTATATTTATACGTATTTTACCTTTCGCCAAGTAAGGAAACATGTTTTGAAAAGTCATACAGATACATTCGTCCAAATTCGGGTCTTTCTTTTTGCAGGCATTTAACCAAACAGCTATAACAAATCAGTATAAAAATTGATAAAACAATAAATCTTTTAATTGCCAATTGTAGTGACATCTGACAGAATGTCAGGAGTCATAATATATATATTTATATAAATTGCTAATATTAATGGTAAATAATGTATTTTATAGTTTGTGTCTATAATGTATTTATTGTTAAAAATTATAAAGATTCAAGTTAGATTAGTAAAATCCTAAATCGATTTTCTTAATTTATTGTAATCTAAAAATAAATTACTCTTGAGTCTAGATGCTTGAAATTTTCACAAAATATTTTTGTTAGTATTTTCTATACATGGTATTATCTTTAAAAAAAATTTTAAGCTATTTACAAATTTGAAATTTTCTGTTTTGTTTTAAAAATTTAAAAAAAATGTATATATTATGTATAGTAAAAATATTTTAAAATGCAAAATATGGGATTTCATTAGTTGAGAAATATTAGTTATGAAAAAAATTTGAGCATAATTCTACAGTAAATTTTTATAAGTGTTTTATTTTCGAAAATTCTGAAATTTGCTAATTTTACTTTACAATGATCTAATAAATTCAAATGTTATTTAAAGTAAAATTTTTATAACTTAATAATAGACCGTGTACTTAGAAATTCATATAATTTTTAGTATTTTGTATATCCTAAGTTTGAAAATTTAGTATAAAGTTATACGTAAGTTTTTATTATAAGAATAATGAATATAATTTAATTGTTAATGCATAAATATTTTTTATGAGTATCTGAAGTTAAAATTCACTGAACTAGGATATTCATATACGTAAAATAAGAATTTTTCATCAAATAATTTTAATCTTTTAATGTAATCAAAGAAGTATTTACCGTAAAAACTTTTAAAACACTTCAGTATTATTTAAATTATTATTTTCGATAATCGATAAAATCTTTTTATTTTATTTTATTAATAATTGTCCATTAGTTAATACTAATTTTTGACTTCTGTTATAACTTGTAGCTCAACAATGGATATACATATTTTATGTAATAATAAAATATTATGAATGATTACAACACTAGTTAATTATATGAAAGATTATAAAAGAAAATTAAGCTAATGAAAGAATTATAGGAGTTAATAATGAAGATAATTATAAGTGTGGAAATATTATCGAACAAAAATAGATTTGGGAGAAACTATACCTTCAGTGATAAATTATTTAGAACGGAAGAAAGAAAATTAGTGAAATGATAAATGATTATTGAATCTAAATTTGAAATTGAGTTATAAGAGATGAATCGTGAAGGTGAATTCTGATTTTTTGTTTATTATTTAAATATTTATAAGAGTGTAATTTAGTAGTGCAGAATAGTCGTCTTAAAGCATCTCTGTAAGTATTAACGTAATGTTGCCTGTAGGTAGTAGGTAATCATACAATATTATTATAGGTATATATGTACGCTTTATTCAACATACACATTTTTGTGTTTATAACCCCGCAGTTCGTATACTGGCTATATTTATAAGTATTTCGATGATCGAAATATTCTGCACCGAGTTTTTAGTCGTTACATAAATAGAAACATCGAAAAGCGTTTACGTTTGTTTTACGGTATCTATATAATGTAATGTTAATATTTTTATAATATGCTTTTAATCCACTTCGGTATCATGTCTTCCGAAATCGTTTTCATCCGCATAATCAACTGTATACGATGTATATAGCTAAATATATAATTACGTATGTAATATATGTATGGTTATGATAGTATAGGTAATAATCTTTAAATTACTATTGCTACAAACTCACGGTGTCGTTGGACACGTGTGGTTCGCTTTCACTGGGACCGAGCGGGATCACATAAAATATAAGGAGAAAAATGAGTGAGAGAGAAATAGGAAATTTTTTTTTATTACAGACGTTTCGAACGTACTTTCATTAATGAGGGCGCTTACTTAATGGGTTGATCGCCGGACTAGCAGCGGCAACAGCAGGTTATAATAATAATATGTTCGCTCCAAGGCGATTTTTTATAATAATAAACAAACAAGTAATAACTACTATTATACGTTCACGTATATTATTATTATATACACACGTCGCAAAAAAAAAATAAACGTTCGTTCTTACATAATTCGATCGGGACACGATCGTGTACGGTTGCGATCGCGCGGTGACTACAACTACTATGTATATACCTAATATTTATATATACATAATATTAAAATATTCGCTATTGGTTTATTACTTATTGGTTATTACATGGTTATTACTCATGTTATTGTAGTAGCACCTATACGTACCCATCTATGTAGTGTGTACATAAATTCTGCAGTACCTATATATCTATAATAATATAATGATTAATGAGTATAATTTTATGTGTATGATGTATGGGATGTGTGCTGCTAACAGAATGTTATGTAATCCGTATATTATTATTATTTAGGCATTAGGCGGTCAAAAAAATAAAACATTATAGGTATATTATTTTATTAACAGAATTACAGGAGCCAACTCTGGAAAATAAAAATCGATGATTTATGATGTACACGACCTAGTCAGGCACCAGTCAATGGTTGTCGCCTTGTGCGTTATGATGTGTAAACCGAATGTTTTTGACCTGTTTAGGAAGTAAATTCGTGCGTGGAATGCTTAAAGAAATTACGAACGCGCGGGGTTGTTGCGAAATGCCACTCGGGGTCGGCAGTAGTAGTAAGTAGTAACAATATTGAGCTTGGTAAACCCTATTAAAATGTTCTATATTATTTACTTATTATTTCGTTCATTAATTTTTAAGTTCTTTTGAATAATATGTATGACATAAATATTTTATCATTGCTTGATAATCGACGTGCAGGCATATGCAGCAGCTTACCCGAGGTCCGAGAAGATGCAAATCGAATGTTTGTACGTTTGAATTACATGTAGTATGGTAGTTACCAGTAGAAATTAAAATTAATGTTAATATATTTGTATATTATATTTTAGAAGGAAGATCGAATTCGATCCATATAACGATACACGATTTTGATCACCAAATACGATTTTGATGTCGCAATATATTTTTAAATTAAAAATAATATGAGCATATAGAAAAAGTGATTTGTCAGGTTAACTTGGTTCAAGTTTGAGAATTAAATATCATCACTCAAATGAAAATAAAGTGTGCCCCCCAATAACCAAATAATGTTAAAATACAACTGTGAATTAATATCCATTGGAAAAATTATAATGAATAATAATAATTACAATAAATAAGTCTTACGAGCGGTTTGAAGTGGCGGTATCTGGTCTTGTTGAATCGGCTTTTGGTTGTTGGTGGCTTGAATCATCACTATACAACCAAGGGTTGTGGCGCACACGACTATTGCCGTAATAAGCAGCATTATGTTAGGTAGTTCACAGAGTTGTATGTTGTTTACAGGTGTATTGTGATTACGGCTTTTCGGATATACGGTGTTGTATGTGCGTTAATGACAAACGACGATTGAAACACAAAACCTATACAAAATATATCTTCCAGAAATCGTTTGAGAGAAGGAAATAAAACAGACCAAATCCGTACTCGACAGTGGACACACAGAATGTTGGCGTAATACTTGTGACCGGCGTAATATTACAAGCGCCGAAGAAGACTAGTTTGAACGTTGTCGACAGAGAAAGTTTTTATCCGTCCGCCGTCCGCCGTTCGGTACGTCTGATTGGTTTACGTTTACCATATATATAATATATATACATTTATTATTATTTTTTAATACCGAATTATCGAGTATATACTATGTAACGTGGTATAACGAAAGATGCAATTTTAAAAATAATATAACAAGTATTTAATGTGGTTAAACGTATTATTTGTTATAATTGAAAAACCTTAAATGACACAAATAATAAATAATAATACAAATATAAATACAAAAAATTTAAAAAATGACACCAAATATTTACACATCATTTATTGATTATTTTTTAATACACAATACTACTTAAATTGGTAGTAATTCGTCTAATGAATATGTGTGATACAGTTTGTTGGCGAATTTTTTGAATAAATCACCAATTGTTTCTTCGAGAATAGGTTTGAATTCTTGAGCAACATGTCTCCAATTATCATTTAAAAACGTATTCATCGCTTCACCTAAGCAAAAAAAAAAAAAAAAATCAAATCAAATTAAATAAATACTATGAAAAGTAAATTGTAAATATCATAAGTCATATATATTTTTTTATTATATCTATCCATGTTCCGTACAAATGTCAGATTATAAATTTTATTATACAAAAAAAGTAAATATGATAATACTATTAATACATTATTATTGTTTGACTTAAATATAAAAATTTTTTTGTAGGTTTAATTGTTATGCATATTTAGTATGTTTATTGTATTTGTATTTACCTATGTCTTATGTATTTATACATTGCGAACACAATTATTAAAAATCAATTTAATTTAATTAAAATAATATTATGTGTTTTAAAAATATTTTACTTTAAATTAATGTATTTATTTTGATTTTTCAATGTTACGCATTAAGTTGTTTTTGCCAAGTCTTATTATAATGCGCTTATGACGCAAAAGATGCATAAAAATAATCTAAAAAGTTTTCTTTAAAATGAAATTTTCTGATTTTTTTGTTAAATATAAAAAATATACAACACTTAAATTTAAATTATAATTCAACTAAGATTTTCGTGTATAAATTATATAATAATTATGTGAATGGGCATAAATATTTTATAATAATTGTTCAATAGGGGTTTTCAAAATATTTAAATATTTATAAATAATTAATGTGATAAATTAAAAACATTTTGTATTTTTATTTTGTAGTTGAATTGATATTATATGGAGATAACTTAAGTGGATTACAGTTACGAGTAATTTTTAAGTATATATAAGTATTACCTAGTTCCCTGTCGCCTTCAAACAAGTCACTGAGGTAAATACTTGCATGACCGATTTGAAAATCAATGGCTACATCTTGAACATTGAAGTGTTTTCTACCTCCAATTTGAATAGTATTACATTGAACGAGGACATTAGCTTCAATATTTGCTAAAATATCAGGAAAACAAAATTAAATACAATAAAAATAAAATATGCTTAAAATGGCTTACTATAATTTCCCTCGCTTAGACCAGCTCCAGAAATGGGTAACATTAAAATTCTGCCTTCGATTGTGTAATTGGCTGTCATATGCAGAAAAGGTAACCATACTTTTATTCGAATTCTCTCTTTTTCCAAATCCACTCTGAATGATCATCATAGTAAAATAATAAAACGCAATTTAATCATGTGTATTTAGAATTGAAAGACTACATTTTGTAGTTAAAGATTATAGGCTATATTATTTTTAATGTTAACTAAAAAATATACTAGATTTATGAAAAATACAATGTTTTAAAAAATAAAGTTAACTGAAAATATAAACATTTAATTAAAATATTTTCTTATAGAATTTTAACTATAAAAAAATATATTTAACCTACTTGACATTTTTTAAAATAAATTGACTTGGACCATACACACGAATATCTCGATAAATTGATTGTACACTGACACTTCCTTTGTTACCTTGGTTCATCACAATTTCAGGTATGCAAAGTGGTTCACAGGAGGGTATAAACAATTCTGGGATTCCTGATAAAAATAAATTAGAATAAAGATATTAATACTAGTAACAAAGGGTTTAAAACACAAAGTTGATTAAAAGTAATTATCGGGTTCACAAAAAATTATATTTTAGTCCTCAGTATATTTATAAATTTCATGGATATAAGATTTTCAAAGAAATAAATCGTTTAAAATTACCTAATCGTTACGAGTATTAATTCTATCGGTTTTATACCATATGTAAATTAGAATTCCAAATATTCATGTACATATTTTTAAATCACGTGTTTTTTTTTTTTATAAGTATTTTAATATCTGTTTTATAATATCAATATTTCTGTTCTATTATTTTACCGTGATAATGTAATTGAAGTTAGATGATGAGTAAGCCATATTTTTTTTAAAATTTTTCGTTACAAATCATTAAAATTAATGCTGTTATTAATATTATTGTTAGAGAAAAATGTGAAGGCACAATATGTTCACGATTCAAAATGTGTAAAGTGGTTAATTTGAAATAAGATATTCAAATTATGTAAAATATGAAGACGATTAATCATATGAAAATTGATGAATCAATAGTCTTAAACCATGATCATTTATAACTCGATATACTATATTATATGTTTATGGTTAATAGCATAATTTAAAATTAAAATTAATATGAGTATTTTTTTGATGTAACTATTTTTAGCTTACGACTATGCATTATTTAAAAGGAAATAGTAATACGTATTTTTAATATCATTATTGATACATGATAAATAGCAATAAATGAATGGTTTACCTCTTGCCAATTGCGGTCTTAGGTCTTCGATGGCACCTTTTATACAGTCGTTCAAATTTGGATCACTTCGATGACATGTTCGTAATATATTATCTGAAAAAAAATGTTGTTTATTTTAATTATTTTTACTATATTATTTGGATTAGACTTACGTGGTCTTCTCGACTGTGTATATAAATCAGTTTCCGAACGTATGTTAGTTATATAAAGTACAAGTGCCAAGAAATACAAATTAAAATTACTATTCGTCATTTTATTGAATTTAAAAATCTAGTCTTTGCTCTTCCAACATCAAGTAAGAGTACAAACACTTAAATAATAATCTGCAAGTCTGTAGGTATATACTAAATCTAAACATGTTATTAAACTGTTTTGTACTCAAAAAACTATTGTATACAAAACAATTGAAGTTTTCCGCGTTAACAAAGGTATATTAACTGTAGATCATGTGTATGATTTATAACTGTTGTTTACATTTATTTAAGATTTTGGTTTAGTTAAGTTCCGCGTTTTTCACGCGACAGACGTGTCATTTTATCTATTATAAAGAATTAAACAATTAAAAAATAAAAACAAACTTAGTTGTCTAGAAAAAAATCATTAGTTATATTAAACATTTTTAAAATTAAATTCTGTTTTCAAATATTTTAAGCATTATCATATTTGTTTAAAAATTGTAATACAATTTCAAACGTATGTAATGTATTGTAACAATATATTAACTATTATTAATCACCCGATTATATTCAATTACAATTTTATAAGTATAAAATTTCTATGAAAGCATAATTTCGTTAACATTTTATTTTAACTTAAGCAATATCTGTCTTATCTATAATTGTGTACCTATTTTATGTTATATTATTATACATATTACATATATTATATTTATTATATAATGTATAATTATTTATCAATTATTTTTTGTTATAAATGTTAGTTTTTAGTAGGTATTTGAATTTTTATATTTTAACTTATTTATATTAATAAAACGTAATGTTTGTGTGTGTATATAAAAGCAATCTTCTACGTTTCACAGTTAAGTCTATTGCGCTCGTGGTTCTGAAATTTGGTACATAGGTAATCTTATACAGTTATACTCAAGGAATTTGTGTATGCATCTTGAAACCAAAGTTTTAAATTTTTTGTTTTAAACAGTATTTACAAAGGGATTTTGTTTGTTTGGTATAATTTAAGTCATTTTAGATTTACATTTTATATTTTTATATTCGGTCAAAACAACCTAAACAGTTGTATTAATAATTTATGCAGTTTACATTAAAAATCCACGAGTATTTAATTTATCTCGGACAATACCGTATCACCGTAAAGGATTAGTTTGAAAACAGTTTTTCTTAATTAGATATTTTAATCTGGTCTAAGTGTTTAATTTCTATCACCATATTACCCACATAGATTGTAGATTTGAAAATAAAATTAATATAACTTATATAATTTAAACCAATTAAAATATCTAATTTATTTTCTCTATTATAAATAAGTATTATTTAAGTACGTTAAAGAATATTGTTTCCTTACTTTACTCCTTCGTTACTTAAAGGATTTTTAAATGTTACATTATATTGTAATTACTATCCTATATTTAAATAAGAACCAATAAAGATAATGACTTTGAACAAAAAATTTGTGGGAAAAGCAAAATTATAAATTAGATTTAAGTGATATCATTAAACTTAATTTTTTAAACAGAGAAATGATTTACTTCTAGAATTAATTGAAAACATAAATTAAATTATTATTATTTTATATTTATTTATTTTATTTTAATCATTTATTCATGTTCAAAAGAAGGATAGCAGTATTCAGTGACAGAAAATTAAAACGTAATATTGTAATTACATTTACCATTGTATATGAGTATATTTCCAATTTAGTTATACAAAAACAGTAGGTACTTAAATTTTTGTTTATTTATTTTTTTTTTTTTATAACAAATTACAACTATCATATTTTAAAAACGATTCTGAGGTTTTTAGAGGAACGTAAGCACTATTTAAATAAATAAATTGAGTTTAAGTTTCTCATTTGTTTTAATAAATAAATATTTCAAATAACCAATGAACATTAATTTACGTTAATTTTTTTCTAAATCTATGTACAACATCTCGGGAGAACTTTTATTTTATTAAAAGTAATAAAATATTTACGAAAATGTTAAATGTATCGTATCCATAAATACACTAAATAGGAGTCTAATGAAGGTATTAAACTGCACTACTTAATATTCTTGTAACGAAAATAGAAATCTTAAAGGAATATGTTTCTTATATAAGTATATCAATTTACGTATAATCATCCGACAATATGACGTTTGAGGAATGCTTATTTTAATCACCTAAAATACATTCAAGGTTATGGTGTGTGATAGTGTAAAGAAATAGAAACTATAAAGATTGTTTACTTTTTAAAATATACCAGTCATCCGTATTTTTGTAAGATTTTTAAGATAATACTTCAATCCTGAATAATATTATGCTTTTTAGTAGTAATACATTGATTTTTTTAAACAAATATTATATTCTAACATATAATACGCACTTGGTGTTACTATAATTTCCTGATGTTTTTTAAAGTGTTATTTTTATATTTCAATACTCCTAAAGCATAACTGTCATTTATTTTTTAAGTTATTGTTAAGTTCTTTTTTTTTTTGTGTGTCACTATGACAATTATAAAATACTAGATAATATTTTAAAATTTTTTATATAAGCAGTAGATAAATTAAAATAAGATATTTCAAAGAATAATATTTATGTTAAATTTAAAGTCATTAAAACGCATTTTCACCAATATATACATTAGTCTTCATTCAGAACATAAACTAATATGATATAATATTCTTGTACACATTAATAATTTATATTATTTTAGTTAATCTTACGTAAATACTACTGAAATAAAAACTCAACTTCGGATTGATCAAAGTACCATCTATGGATGATCGCTTTATGTTTTCAACAAGCCACTAATCATGTCTTTCTAATAAACTTCACTTATTCTTATTAATTATTACAGCCTGATTGTATAATACGATAATAACAATGATAAATGTAAAAATTAAATAAATACATTTTAATGTGACAAACAACAATGCAATTATACATGATATATATCTAATATAATTTTGCCCTCGGTGTTCTTCGAACGTAATAAAATATTCAGCGTATAATTTTTAATAATATTAAAAAAACCCAATTTATCATATTTAACATGTGCCTAAGTTACATATGTAACTAGTATGAGATAAAATTCGTGAAGAATTTTCACTGACATTATGTCGTTAGCAATTGCTATTAGGGCATTGAATATGTTAATAGTTATTAGTTTTCTATATTACTCATGAATGACATAAAATTTGATTTTAACGGAATTAATTACCTGGGTTTTTATAATTTTGCTCTTGATTTCATGCATTCATGACATAATTTTATATTACTTATTTATCACTAAACAATAAATATTATTCAAAATTAATCACGATAATCAACACAACACATTTATCTTAACTTAACAAAACTTTATAATTTTCAATCAACTTTTTATTTTTAGTATAATAATTTCTAAACAATTATTGTAAATAAAAAACTAATTAAAAAGTAACTAAAAATAATTCATGTTAACAATTAATAAAAAAATATAATTATTTTAAACAATTTACAAATATAAAATAATATTAATTAGAGCTAGGATTTTTACTAAGATACTCGTACGCAATAAAAAATGGTAAAACATTAATATATATAAGAAAAAATATAAATTCTATCACACATTAAATAAATTTTATATAAAAATTGATTGCAAATAACGCAATTAAACATTTTTCCATCAGTTTTGAAAATTTCTCTTGACAATTCTTCAATAAAATATCATAGCTAAAATCACCTTTACTTTGAACTTTAAGCATTATTCGATATTGCTTATATAAATGTTACATTAAAATGTCACGTACAGAATATACAGTTTTGTATCTAAATTTAAACACGTATCGTACTAATGATTAGTAAATTAACTCATGAACAACCATAGTTTACAAACCTACCAAGAAAAAATATTGTCTTTTACTCAATGTAATACAGACCATATCAGTTTATAAACAATATACTTACATAAAATAAAACAATAATTTTAGATTTTTACATGATGTTTTATAAATTTTTCTTAAATAAATATTCGAAAACTATATTTGCAATTATATGTATTTTGATTAAAATATACGAAGTAAAAATTGTTACATTTAATTCAATATGAGTAAAATTATAGATATAACTGACAATCATAATTATGTATTTGAACATTTTGAACTAAATAAGAAAAAAGTATTCTAATGCATACAAATTCTAGCCTTAATAATAAAAAATGATTAATAAGTTATAAAACTTACACATATGATTGTTTTCTTTAGCTATACATTTTGAAACGGTAGTTAAAAATAACTTGACTTATTCAATTAATATAATAGAATAATAATGTACTGATATACGTACATATAATTTATAGAGCTTATTTTTTTTATTTTTTTTTTGTTGGCTTATCATAAATAGTTATTGACTCTTTTATACAGAAAAGACCTATTTCAATTGCATTAGAATAATATTGCGTATAAATTATTTTTATTTATGATATAAAGGATTGTACGTTTATTGGTACTTTCTAATGTAAGGAACCACTATCTAATAGGCATCATATGTTTATTATAACTGAAAGTGTTTATAACATTGTTTTTTTTAATCTTTTTTAAATAAGTATATACATATTAATATATATATATATATATATGTGTGTGTGTGTGTGTGTGTGTGTTTTGGATCATAAAATAACACGCATAATGCATATATATTATAAGTAAATATAAATTATTTTTATTACTACTAATTTCGATAACTATGATCATTAGATGTGGGTTTTTTTTTGTAAAGGTAGAATATATGTTATCGTACTATAGTACGGTAAGTTTTTGAAACAAGTGTTCTTATATGTGGGACATCGCTAAAAATCCGAGTGGATCATCCGAGGACTTAAGCAATGCAGGGCGATGCTTAACCGCAGTACCAAACATTACACCATACCATATTACAATAAATGTTTCATGATTTAATTGAAAAACTTTGAAGTTTTATTGAATATTTTTTGATAGGTGTCCCCAAAACGATTAAAATAATTACAAATTCAAACTATTATTTTTTTTTTGGTTATTGAATTTTTTAAATTTATTATTTAAGATAGTTAATATAAAACATATTCTTGAAGAAACTATATACAGTAGAGCCTCGATAGTTTAGACCCCCGATAATCCAGTGAACGCGGTTATCCGGACGGCATAAATCCATTTATTCGTAAATACATTAATAGTTTTTTAAAAATTAAAAGTATTATTCAGAAAAAAATTACTGATTACTTACTTGAGTTCTATTATTCTAAACATTTTTTTTTTTGTGATTCATTATGTTAAAGTTATTTAGTATTTTTGTAATTTAAAGTGCAATAAATATAAAGGTGATGGAATTAATAAAAAACCTTTGTCATTTGAATAGGTAATCTTGAAAACCTTCCGGAAACTCAGACGATGCTTGGTTTAAATTTGTCCGAACTATCAACGCTTTACTGTATATAATAAATTGGCAAAAAATAAATTTTTTAATTAAGTACCCCTAAAAATGTTTGTTCCTCCCCTTTACCCTCTCACTATAAACAGTATCAACGCTTGGCCACTTAAAACGATATAAATTATTTCTCTATACAGATTTAAATTTTCCTAGAACTTTATTTCTATACTCATTATCAGGACTAGATTTTATATGCAACAGCATGTTTTTTTTTGCGACTTTTGATTATTGATTTTGTCATGTTATATCCATGAATCACCTCATGATGAGATAAATGGTGCTATGGTGGTGTTTTTATTTTGTACGGTTTTGCATATTAATGCATATATTGAATAAAATGAATATTATTGTATATTTCGATAATAAAAATGCAAAAAAATGCGTGTTTTATAGTATATTTGGTATTTAATTCTAGCCCTGCTAATTAAAGTATAAAACTTGGTTTTTTTGTAAAATCCAATCGCCGATCATTTATATTCGAAAATTAAAAAAAATATGTGGTCGTAGCATGTAACATACGTATTTCTACTGTCGAATGTAACTTATAAATTTTATTTTATTTTATTTATCAATTATACTATATTAAGAAAAACAGCCAATCACTGATGTATTTGAATGAATAAATATTTTTTTTTGTAACTATATTTTTGTGTTTATCTTATAAAAATGTATATGCATATTTTGATAAATAAAATGAATATTTTACAATTTTTTATTGCATACAAATCCAAGCCCAGCTTATTATCATGTATATTTTTATAAGATTCTATTTTTCTTACCTTAATATAGTTAAATATTTTCAAAAATAGTTGTTTTCATAATTTGTCAGACGCATCATTTTAGCTATTGTATTTTTCTAATAACTCCTAGGGCGTTAAATTATGGATAACGACCTATAATTACCTTTCAGTTTTTCATAATGTGCTTATTAATGTACAATTTTTAACTTAACCTTGACAATTAGTATTTGTATTATATAAATTATGATTGATATCTTGTAAATTTTAGCCACTCTGTGAGTTCTGTATTGGGTTTACTCATTAAACTGACAATATATAAAATAAATATCAAATTGATGACCTGACACAAGGTTATTTTCCGCGTGGTTATATTATATATATATACCTGGCTACTGTCTGGAGAGCTCCTCACAAATTATTAAGTCGTTGTTAGTAAGAGATTGGATTTTATCTAGCTCTTTACATTTTAGTTCAACATGGCAGTGAAATTAATAGTATTTGTTTTGTGCATAACTTTAATTAATGAAATAACTAGTCGATCATTGCGTAAGTATACTAAAAATATAAAACATAAGTACCTATACTGATTTTGGAATTCAAAAATTAATCTCAAACATTTTTTTAGCTTCATACATTAAACCATGCAAGCGAGATGACCCTAACATTAATGAATGTTTAATGAGGTTAATGGAAAACATTCGACCCTATATTAGTAAAGGAATACCAGAAATGCATGTATTACCTTTAGATCCAATAATGATACCATCTGTGACTTTGAATCAAAATTCAGCTGGTTCAGTTAATTTTATCGCTTTGTTCACAGATTTGAAAGGTTACGGAGGAAAAAATTTTCAAATACATAAAATCAAGTAATTATTTTAATATTTTATATTAAAAAAAAATATTATTCACTTACAAAATATCATATATGATTATTTTACAGAGCTAGTATTAAAAATCAATCTTTGGAGGTTGACTTAAATTTGCCTTTGTTCAGAATTGAATCTAGATACGAAGTTAATGGACAAATATTAGTTCTGCCTATTAAAGGAAATGGCAAATTCGTTGGAAATTTTAGTAAGTTAATGAAAGTAAATTATATTAAATATATTCACAGCATAAACATAAATGCTTTAAGTTAGGTATATAACAGTATGAAATAATTTAGACTTTATTTCTTCTGTACTCCTTTTTATCTGTATATCTTAGAAATTTTAATATCCCTTATCAAGGTAAGTATTGTTTGAATTAAGACATAGGAATGATACATTTCTGAATGTTTTAAAAACCATGTTTCTAAAATTAAAATTATCATAGATAAATGGATTTGTAATTTATTTTAACTTGTTTATTAAGTTTATAAAAAAATGGTTTGTTTTTTAATTTTTTTAATGAAAATTCGTGATAACAGTGGTATTGTTTTTACTATTGAGTTTATCTGTGAGATAATAGATTATTAGTGATTCACTAGTTACAATTTATGTACCATATTTATTTGAGTTGCTGCGTAGGTATAACGATGATCTTTATTTACTGAGGTGAATTTATAAATTTATGTTTAAATATGATATATAATTTTTATATTTTATAAATCCATTTTGATATGTACTTAAAACCATTTACCTAAAACTTAAGAAAAAATATTCTATTAATGTAAAAGTTATCAAATAAAATTAATCAATTTGTTTATAACTACCTATTTGGTTTAATGAAAAAATTGGATCAAGTAAAATAATCGTACCACTTTAAATTGTCGTAATTAATTAATGGGTATATGACCCTACATAAACGGATGTTATCTGCACGAGGAGGGCTCTAGGTAAATTTTCCTGTGACCATTTACCATCAGACAGCTTATAAGGACAATAGTCTGTACCTTTATGCAAATAATTTTCACCTTTAATTTATGACAATTATGTGGTCTACGTTAAGTTTTTATTTTAATTTCAGTAAGATAAACTTCTGATTATGAGAAATTTGAATTAGATTTTCTAGCATTTGATAGTAAAATCAAATATTTTATGAATTTTGTTACTAAAAATGAATTTGAATATCTTATTATATTTACTTAAGATTAAAACAATTATTTTTTTCATTTATTTATTTGAAAAAGGGTAATAAGTTTTAGAGTATACAAATTGAATATGAAAATTTTACATTTTTAAAGTCAAATTTTCATTTGTAAAAATCAAATTTGTTTAAACGTTGTTAATAGGATTCAAATAAGACAAGACAATAAGGAAGCTAAACTTGTTTTCATAATCCATATCGCTTAATTATAGATTAATCAATAGTCAGTATGTCGGAATTAAAATAGAATTTCTTAGTTGGAAACATGGTCCGTTTTAAATTTTTTAAAGTGCTATTTAAAATTTCCTCCAGCTCGCTGAAAAATGTCATATCTTTCAGTAGCAATTGGCTATTATAGAGTGAATCACTTTTTCACCCACACAATAAAAGCGATGTGTATTAGAATAAATTTCTAGTAACTTATCTTATTGTGTATGATCAAATATTAATACAAATTTAATCATAAGTTATCTTAATCAGAAACATTGATTAATATTTATAGGTTGAACATATTTTGTGGTTTACAATTTATTGCATATAAAATTCGAATTAAAAAAGGGGAAAGTAGGTAACCACTATGCTGTGCAGTACGTCGTTATCGAGAAGTTATTATAATGTACGTGTTAAAATTGAATTCAATGATAAATCATTGTGTGCAAAAACAATTTTAAGCAATGAAAATCCGTTAGTCTATTTTTCTAAGAAAATAAATTATTTAATCATATATTTTTATAATTATTATATTACCGCGTGGTAGGTAGAATGAATTAATTTTTGCCGAAAACATTGCAGTTAATAATTATATTATGTGTATAAAATATAATAATATACATTAAAAGTTTCGATTACCTACAAATAATATTTTTAAATTACAATGAAATAACTAATATTATTATTACTCGTTTAATACTTGATTTCGTTCAAATTTTTTTCATAGTATGATCTACTTATGAGGAATTACATATTAAAATGTCAATCCTCAAACATATAAATTGAATACTTTATAAATTTTCAACTATAAATTTGTTACAAATGTTCGAGATTTTTACAAAATTTATCATTAAAAAAATTGCACCCATGCATTTTTAATATTTTTAAATAGCTTTAAATAAACTTATGAGGAACCTATTATATTAAATTCTTAAAACTTACGTATGAATTCTTAACCATAAAATAATTTAAGAATCATTATCGACAAGTTTTATCTTAAAAAAAAAAAAAAAAAAACGAACGAAAATCGAAAATATAAAATCTCTATAAATAGGTAGCTCAAAAAAGTTAAAATTTATTGAATGTACCTACTATGTATAGAATATGTTAAAAATTCAGTTATTTAAAAGTATATCGTTTTTGAATTATAAATAAAAATAAAAATCAAATATTCAAATATTACTAATTAAAAGTATTAACTATAAACTAGATCCAATTTATAAATAGTAATTATCCCAAAGTTTAATATCGAAGCATTTGTTTTATAATATATCGTGTACAAGAAAATAAAACATCCATCATTGTAAAAGCAATATATTCATCGGTTTACTCAGAATCTAAAAAGGGAAAAAATACACATAATTACAATTTATAATATATATTTTAAAAGTGTAATCATTCTTATATTTTTAGCTAACGTTCATGTAAAGATTAAGTTTGAATTAAAAATCGTTGAAAAAAAGAATCACAAAAACTTTATTGAGATTAAAAAAAATAAAATAAATCTAGAAATAGGAGCAGCAAAATTACATTTTAGCAATTTATTTAACGGTAACAAAGAATTAGGTAAGTATTTTGAACTATATATAATTCTTTTATTTATTAGAAAATTTGTATTAAGTTAAATTTGTGTTCTAGGTGATCAAACTAACCGATTCATAAATGAAAACTGGACGGATCTACTACAGGAAACAAGACCTTTGATTGAAGACACCGTAGATGCTATAATTCTGGGCATTTTCAAACCCGTAATTGAAACATTTAGTATGGATGATCTATTTCCAGTCTAAGTGATGATACAATAAGATATTTAATAAAAAAATCTCTGTTGCTTACGTCAAAAAAAATGTAATTTTCTAAATTACATATTGTATGTTAGTAATATTATATTAATTTGTTTATAAATACGTCAATTATTTTAAATTAATCAATTATTTTTGATATATATTCAACTATTTAATTTAATTTTGTTTCTATGTATAATATGGTATTTTTATTTGTTACTGTTTGTGAATGTTTTGGATTTAAACATCAAGGTTTAGTCATAACCACTTGTATGAATGAAATATTTTTTATAATGCAATTCAGTAATTGAATTTTTAATAATAATATGGTTATTTATTTTAAATATTGGTACATTGGAAATAGCTGCGCACCTACTGTACTTCATTAAATAAACACTGAGAAAATCTTTATAAGTGAATCGAATTAATTGATTATTTATTGAATTCAATAAGTTATTAAAATAATCCAGGTTACAAGTGTTGTTTGTATGTAACACGGGAGAAAGAAATGTGATCAAAAGAAAACTAAAGCATCTTCGAGAACAAAAAAATATGGAATAAATTATTAATAAGTCATTGAATAGGTACGTAAAATGATTCTGAACGAAAGTGATCTATCACAATATCAACTTTATAAGTTTACACTTTGGCAGTGTCTTTATCATAAATATATTGCTAGATATTAAAACGATATAAATTATATAATTAAGCAATAACATACAATTAATTAAAATATTTTCAAATGTCATTGTATGCGTTTAAATGTTTAAGTATAATAATATACCTACGTTAAAAGTTTCAAGTCCTTATGAAAAATATTTTAAATTACAACAAAACAACTTCAGTCGTTATTTTTTGTTTATATATTATATAGGTACCTATATATAAAAACAAATTCGTGAAATTTTAAATTTGATATATTTATAAAAAAGACAGTTCATATATACTTTTAAATTTTTTGATTTCAGTATAAAATATTGAACAGTTTATACATTTTTTACTTCAAAATAATCTGCAAATATTCGTGATTTTGACGAATTTGAATTCATAATACTTATTAAATAAAATCATTGATATCATGTATCTTTAATATTTTTTAAATAGTTTAAGCTTATAAGTTATAATAAACCTTACTTTTATGTTTTTTGACCGAGTAAAAAAAATAATTAAAATATTTTGAACACTTTATCAAGCATAGAAAATCCTAACATAAACATTTGGTGAAAATGTCAAGTATTAAGGTTATTTGTTTTTGAATTACATCAAAAATAAAAAATTTTTTCATTTACTAGTTAAAAGTTAAAAATTAAAAATTCTCGTTATTCCTTATTTTTTTTCCCTATAATTTTGAAAAGTACCTAGAATATTTACTAACTTAATTAGTGATGACAAATACAAAAATAAAAATGAAAAAAAAACCTATAGTTAAAATCAATGTATTCATTCTTCCATTTAAAATCTAAAACGCAATAATTTTAAATATTGATTACACCGAATACATTGATTACAATAATTGTAACCTATACAGTATTAGTACACTACACATAATAGTATAAACAAGGACTATTTAAAAAATAAATAAAATAATATATGTCGTGTGTGTCCGTGATACAATTATAGATCCAACTGTCCCAACTTATAAATCAGCTCTGTAAATTCAAATCAGAGCCATAACGTTATTACATATTATGTTACAATAGTGGGGAACTCTTATGTTTATAAGTGTAAGTGTGTAATAACTAATAAGTAATAACCCGGCGACGGCATAATGACGTTTGGATATTGCGAACCGTTTCCTCGTCGGTGTTTATTTACTTTATTTTGAACGTTCGAGGAAAATAAAATCACCAGCAATTGTTATCCTATTTTCATTGCAGCTTAGCTCCGTAACCTTTTATACGACCTGTTCGGCGGAGACGCTGTTAAATGTAATTTTAAATATAATATAATATCACAATCGCTTATTTACTTATCAGTTATCCGTCCTCTCGTGCTCGTGGAGGACGTGGTGTTTTGATCGTCCGTGACAAACACCGACATCAGGTACGTACGACATTGGTATTTAATCATTTTTATTATTATCGCCGTCGTCGTCGTTCGGATTCTTTGAATGACCTTATTATTAATCATTATTGTCATAATATTCAATATTATAACATGCCGACGATCGCCAGTCACTACTCGCTACGGTTTCGTGGTTACAACGCTCTGTTATCGCGCCAGACGTCCTTGTTGTTTTCCTACACGACTTATTTTCCTCGCTCTCCCGCCACCGGGCCCCACCTCCGTGCGACTGTCTTGACGCGCGCGCGCGCTCTCGCCCCCCAGATCACCGCCGCTGACGCCGCGGCACACGGATTTTCGAATATTTTGCTCAGTGCTCACACATAAAATAATAACAATAGTAACATTAACGATAAAAATTATAAACAAATATCGAGTTGTTTAGTGACCATACACAAAACGGCCTGACGGTTAATTAATATTTTTTCAACTCGTGTGCAGGATCCCTCTGCGATAGGCATGCCCGTCAAAGTGGACATTACGCCCAGACCTCCGGCAAACTCAAAACAACTAGGGGTCACCGGGTCTATATTGTACAGCGGATCGAAATTCCAAGGGTTTCAGAGGTCTAAAGGAAACAGTTACGAGGTGGAAGTTGTATTGCAGGTATGTAGGTTTTACTCGTAATTAACGTTTTGGATGTTTGATGTACCAATCATTGTTATGGTTATATGAGATAGCGCTATCCCTTTTGTTAAATTTTATCAATCTTAACGTTTTTTTGCTCAAAATTTCATTTTATAGTACGTTGACGAGCAAAACGGTTATTTGTGCGGTTATCTAAAAATTAAAGGTCTTACTGAAGAGTTTCCTAATTTGACTACTTATTTTGACGGAGAAATTATTAACAAAAAGTGTCCATTTTTGACGAGGAAATGGGATGCTGATGAAGAAGTTGACAAGAAACATTGGGTTTGTAGTATTTGTACTATTTATCGCCTATTGTGTTGTTATATTTACATGACTTTTATTTTACAGAACAAATTTGCTGCATTTTGTCAGTACGCTAAAACTTTTAATTCTGATGCATTTGACTATGATGAATTAAAAAATGCCGATCATGTATTTATGCGTTGGAAGGAGCATTTTCTAGTACCCGATCATACAATACGTGATATTAGCGGTGCATCATTTGCTGGTTTTTATTATATATGTTTTCAGAAATCAACTTCCTCCATTGAAGGATATTATTATCATCGGAGTTCTGAATGGTAAATATTTTTTTGCTTATTATTTTATTTTTATCATTATAACCAAATATTTAAATTGTAGGTATCAAACATTATGCTTAACACATGTCCCAGAACACAGTACTCAGATTTACGAATTTAGGTGATTTGAAGAATACCAACTCATGATGTTATAATGATAATAGTACAGGAGTACATGAAATTACCTCAAAGCTTTTAGTGTTGTCTAAAGCTTACTGTGATTTTTTTTAAGCATTTTTCCTTTTTAGTAGGTAACTAATTTATTTTCTACCTATGTATTTTATTATAATGAATGGATATGACCTTCTAAATTGTGTTTGTTTTGTACATTAAATATTTTACAGTAAACATTTTGCTTGAATGTTTTTAGTCTTGACATTTATCAGTTTAGTTATTTTATAACCTTATTTACAATGAAAAAAAATCATATAATTAATTATAACCATTTATGATGTACAACCATGTCAAAACTGATAGATGTAATTAAATTATGATAAACGTGTTTGCATTGATTTTTTTATTTTAATCTATAATGAAACAGTATTTATTGTTACATATATATATATTCATATTATGTTATATTTTTTGTACTCTGATAATATAATTAATTTAATGTAAAAAGAATATATTGATGAATTTTAATAGAACATGTGACTTGCCTTAATAAAATTTATTTAATTTTCTGTTATTGTGTAAATGTAAAATAATATTAATAGCAACTATTGAATTGTAGAGTATATTAAAAATTGTTTACCAAATATTGTAAATTATATCCTTTTTCTTGTACCCTAATATTTATTTAGATGATAAAACTAGAAAAACAATAACACAACAAATCAGTATTAACCATAACATAATAATTAGCAAATACTTTGTTACCTTGTTTTGTTTTATTTTTTGTTGTTTTGTCAACTAATAAATATAATTCTATTACATGTATTATGTTATATAAATTTACTATGTGATAATATTATTATTATTATTTTTTTTTTTTGTAATTGTTAAAACTTATATTATTTGAAATCAGTTTTTTGGTGCCAATTTTCTTATTAAAATAATTTTTACTTGATTGACATAATAACTAAACATTTTACTGACAAATCACTAGTCCGATTGTAGAAACTATAATAATATGAAATTATAAAATTAATTATGGTTCAACAATCTTAAATTTTAATGATGTATATAGCATAAATAATAATTAAGAAGTATGATAATGAACTTGGAATATTGACTGACTGTTACCACATGGCCAAGGTTACTTCTTAAATGAGTCTTAAGGTTGTATTTTTTAATAAAAATGTTATTCTGATATCTGATATCTGATTTATTGTTTTATTTTTAACACTTTAGTAGGTACTTTACAAATTGTTTGCCATTTGTTTTTTTTTAATAGTCATTAGTTTTCAATGTATATTAAAATATCAAAATAAAATGGTTTTTTGCTTTTATATTGTCTATATCATGACATAACATGTTTATTATTATTTATCAAACACCTGCTCTGTATTATGAATAAAATAACAATATTTACATATTATAATGAAGACAATATTTTATATTCTTTGAAATACTATTTAGGGTGTTGTATGTAAAATAGATTATATTACAATTTATTTTATAATTATTAATACCAATACTACAATTGTAAACAATTAAAAACAAAATATTAATATCAAATGGAAATAACTAAGTACATTTTATTATACAAAATTATAAGGCATAATAACCCCAATTTTTCTTTTAATTATGACTTCAATCAAATCTTGAATTTTAAAATTTTAATGTTTACATTAAAAATATTTGAATTTTTTATTTAATTTAAGTAGTATGTCTTGTATGGATAACTTTTCTTTATTTTTAAATAAGGACTATCTAATTGTCTTCTTTATTATAAGTTGTTAAACAGGTGATTTAAAAAAAAAAATGCTCATGTATAAATATTTCTTGATTATTAACTTTATGAACTACAATTAAAGATTCTGGTTCATATTAATAGGTTAAATTAGATTTTATGGTTATAACAACTTGAATATTAAAGTAATTATTAATAATAATATATTAGCATTTAGTTATCTGTACAAAATTAAAATGTTCATATCTAATTGACAATTTATGTTAAACTGCCATTAAGGATTATTAACTTTAGAGTCTAGACCTCTATATAGTTTATTAATCCAGAAAAAGTTAATTCTTTGATCACAATTTTGAAAAAATTTATCTGTTTAACTATTTACAAAAAAAAAGATTGTTTTCATATGAAAAATAAAGTTTATATTGACACTTCTTGGGTGGCATAAAAATCAAGTACTTAAAAACTGAAAATCTTATTTATTTAAGAAACAGAATTTGAATAATTGCATTATTAAAGGATAAAAGGATGGGTTGGTAACATGCTTGATAAATCCATGAACTTCAAATATTTTAAAAGTTTATGAGTGAATCACTCTGTATAAGATAAACTTACTGTACAGTGTATTTTTATTGGTGGTTGATGCCAATATTTGATAAGGTGTATTGAGGATAATGAATATATTTTTCAAACTCTTATAATAGACATATCAATATCATACATGTAATATAATCTAGCCCTTGATAAATAATTGTATGTGACCAATAACCATGTCTCAACATGTTTATATTCATGAAATGTAGGTATACATTTAATTTATGATGTTTTTTTGTTCCTAGAACTAAAAGATGTTCCTTATATCTCGATGGAGGTTAGTGAATAGCTGTCGTGTCATATGCCCTAGAAGAATCTACTCACAACAACCACCAGAATTACCAGAAGAACCAACAACATGTTGTATGTCAGGATGTGCTAATTGTGTATGGATCGACTATGCAGATAAAATGAGAAGTATATTGGCAAACAGTGATAGTAAACAAGTTTCAAAAATGATATTAGATAAAATAAAGGATCCTAACATGAAAGCTTTTTTATCTATGGAACTTAAATCAAAAGGCTTTTAGTAAAATTAAAACGATATATTTAACAATTTGTAAATATAAATGCTTACAAATATTCTACATTTTATGAATTATTAACATTAAACACAAGTAATTCTTTGACTTTTATGTAGGCTCTGTGAATCTCTTTACGTTTGCACTTCTTATTTTTTTCCTCTCCTTGTAGACGGACATTTGACCTATCCAAGGGTCGAAATGTATAAGTTCTAGTTTGTCAGCCAAACGTTCCCTGAACACGTTGTACTTGTGACCGCTTACCATGCTTTCCATTAGCACCATAGTGTGCTTGGATTTTACTTTTTTCAGTAACACATTTGTCAAGAACATAACGATTTATTTCCAATGGTGGATGTCGTTTTAAGTACACACGAAATTCCGAAAAAAAACGATTTACTAATCGTAATTTATAAATCACAATCACGGCAACAAAATATAAAAAAAATAGTTATTAATTATTAAACATTATTGATGAATTTGTGATCATATTGATCATAATATTATACATTATCTATGAAATATTTGCGATAAGAGTGATAAGACCATTGAACTATATGATAACTGGAACGCTCACCATGCAGTGTTGCCCGAGCGAGCGTGTTAAAATGAGATAGCGAATACTATAGGTGTGTCTATCCTTGTTTAACATACCGCGTAAATGTATAATTTTATTTTATATTACTATGTGCCTAGTAATAATTAATTGTACTTATATATTTATGCAGCTTAAAGCTTAAATCATAATTATTGAATTACGAGATAGTTTTATATAATATAAATATTGAATATACATATATATTTTGAATAATTAGCAATTAAATTTTGCCTACATTCAGAAATTAAACTGTCAGCTTAATTGACAAAAAACTATAACAGTTAAAAATAATATGAAATGTAGTATTTAATAATACTATAAAAATCTAGGGAAAAGGGAACTATTTTTCCAATCCAAGTTCAGATTTACTTATGTACAATGTTAAGGTTCTCTAAAATCATAATAGAAAAATTATTTTTTATTTATTATATTTTTGTTTTTTAAATATTGACAAAGTTAGGCATTAATTGGTTAGTTTTAATACATGATAACTTTTTAACTTGACAGTTATATAATAATTATTATATTACTTACATAATAATATTGTGTACAATATGTATATAATAATGTATTATATTATATACATATAATAATAAATAATAGATATAATTGGTTTTCGAAAAAAAAGCAATGTACCAACTAAATTCATTATTCGTTATTTTATTATGATTTACATAATTAAATATAATCATTTCATTTATCTATGTACACTTCTTTTTTCTTTAAAATATTTAAAAGTATAGCTGCAATCTGCATTTAACTTTGTCGATAATTATCATTTAATACAAAGTAAGATTATTTATTTATTAAATAATAAATTTACAGTACAGTAAATAAAATTATGAAATAATCATCAAGCACAATTAACATTAATACTAACCTATAAAATATTAAATCACTTTGAATATCACTGCTACTAGTACAATTGTAAGCATTACAAAAATTAACCATTGTAGTAGGTAATGCAGTTCCAAAAACTATAAAAAAAAAAAAACAGGACTCAAAGCTAAATAATTTTAAGGTGCCGGTAAGCATTTAAAATTTAAAAGTATATACGATATTATTATGATACGGCGTATTATCAATAAAGACAGAGATAGACACACCTATATTATTTGCTATCTCTTTCTAACAGACCCGCTCGGTTTCATTTACATTAGTCATATGGGCTGTGAGCGTTCCAGTTATCATATAGTTCAATGGATAAGACTATCTTCATTAAAAAGCACCATATTAAGTATTTTGTATTGAAAAGTTGGCAACATTGGTGATATCTTCGACAGTTAACCGTTTTTTTACATTGAACCATTGAATAGTCCGACACCGACAGTACTACAGTGGTAGGTATACACTTTAAAAAACAGTATAATAACTGAATAGTGAATAGTAAATACGAATTACGAATAGATGTTTTTCTATTATTCTGTGTATGTAAGACAGTTATACATTATATCATTCATTTTTAATAACGTTCGGACCAGATTTATTGTTTATCAATAATATTTAATATGTTTTCACAACTCATACGTAATGTGAATGTAGATGTCGAACCATCAACGAATGTCTCTGATGAATTCGCCAAACTCTTGAAACAATCTGAGGAATCTCATTTAGAATGTGAAGGTATACAAAATTGATTTCATTGTCTTAAAGATCTTCAATATTATTTATTATGTATAATGTATTTATTATACATGTTTTGGATTTAGAAGCAAAGAACAAACTAGAAGAGATCAATAAAGAAATAAATCACTACGATGAACAGTTGAATATTATTGAAAGAGAACGTGTCAAACTCATGTCAGAATTGGCTCTTCAAATGCAAATGAAAGTAAAAATAAGACAGCATGATTTTATTAATTTTTTAACTATTATATTTATTTATTTTTTTAATTTAAATCTCATAATTTAAAACAGAAATTAAAAAGTAATGCTAAGTGTATACATTTATGAAATTTTCAATGGACTAAATGTTTTATAAATTTAGCCAAAGTAAAACTATTGTATATAAGCTATAGACAGAGTGTTTAAAAGAAAGTTTTTATTCATATTTATGAACTTTGTTTTATTTAAAATTTAAAAGAAAGACACTATATCCTTTGCAAGTGTTTTTGTTTATACATTTAATAGTGAATTAAATTAAACCATACTTATCATTACACCTTGTATTTTTTATATGTCATGTGTTTCTTAGAAACTACAAAAACTTTTATTAAGTTATGAATTAGTGTATTTTAAGTATTTATATATTTTGAAGCACTTATGAACTTAATTTTTGATTTCACTTATGTTTTTATGCATTATGTACTTATAATCTATAATATAATAGCACAATATGTGTGTACAAAAATTGTCAATACCTAGTTTTTGCTTTAATCTAGGTTTGTAGCTTTTATTTAAGATTCCAATTAATATAAACTTTTATTGATTCTGTAAACAAATGTATCAAATCTCATCAATGTAAATAATATTTTGTTATAGCACAACCTAAAAAATAAAGTGGAGAGTCTGAAAAATGCATTACAATCAACAGAGTTTGACTTAAAAAAATATAACAAAATGAAGTTAAGTACTGCTGATCAAGATATTTTTTCTCGTACCAAGTAAGTTTATTTTTTATTAGAACTAAATAATTTGTGTGAAATATTATTTATCTATACATTTTATAGTTATGTTTTATAATTTCTACAAAAAAGTTCCTATGCTAATATGCTTATAAAAAATCACAATTATTAATATTGTGTCTTGCATTATCTTAGTATGTATAAAATATAACTTATTATTATAGATTATTCAAGCTATGGCTAATATGAAATAATCATAACTCATAATATTTATTTTTCCTTGTGATTAACAATCTTACAATATTTTTGTAAAGATTGTATATATTATATAAAATTAGTGAATTTTTATTTATTTTATTTTGTTTTAGAAAAACATTCATTACTTACAAGAATATGTTGAAGATATATTTTGATTATTCCAATGGTGCAAATACAACTATAAAAAAAGGATGTATCCTTTTATTTTAAATAAATATAACATAATTAGCTGATAAGTAGAAGATGGATTTTATTAGAAAAAATATTTATATGTACTTTGTATATCAAAAATTTACATTACATACATTAAGTTAGGGGGTTGATGAAATATTAAAATAATGTTTGTCAGTAATTTTATCAAAATTAAAGCATCCTTTTACTATTTCATTAAATGCCTAGCTCAGCACAGTCAAGTGATTTTTTTTTTGTCAATTGACAAAACCAATTTTTGAAAACAAAAATTGATAAAAATTAATTACTGTATGTTTCTGGTAACAGATATAGTATTTAATTTAAAATAATTTTGTATATTTAAAAAGATACTATATAATATATATGTCTAACTTAAAGTTACTAAAATTAAAAATCATTTTGGTTTTTTATGTCTTAGGAATGAATCCTACATGTTCCTTTATTTTAGTTTAAAAGTTATATTCAATTTTAATTAATATGTATATTTTTAAATTGTTATAGTCTCACTTGTTTAATATGGTATTTAATTTAATAACAAATATAATTTTTCATAGAATGACTTCTTAACTTATGTAAATAGATACATATAACAGAATCACAAAAAAGTTAGCTTACTTTGAGTTTAATACTGATGAAAAAACCGACAATGAAATTTCGCAATGCTTATGGAATAAAATTAAGTTAGTTTCAGATAATAATTGGGAAACGTTAGCTGTATAATAATTTTGTTTACTTGTAATTATATATTTTTAAATAAATAATTAAGATTTAAGATTTGGAATATGATTTTTATCTTGAACAATTGTGAACTGCCAATCAGCATATTACTTATTTTTTGTAAAATATAAATGGATGACGTTACAGTTGCTAACTTTTTATTAAATAAAATGTTTTTATCTTACATATCTCGTAGTATTTATTACTTGGTCATAATTTATTGTATAAAAAAAATAAACATTTCTATTTGAAGAATCTACAAACAACATTTTAAAAGAAATATTTAATTGGTATTTATTAAAATATGTTATGTATTCTATATGTTTAATGTTTATTAATATTATTTTATTCTTAATGTATTTTTAATTGTATATTAAGATTGTGAATGTATAAAATAGTATTTATATTTAAATCTATAAATAATATTTTATCAATAAGATATTCTAATTTTAAAATTAATTAATTTATTATTATATATTTTTTATTTGTTCTTTTGTATATAATAAGGTAAATTGTGTAGTGTTAATAAGTATTATTTGGATAAATAACAATAATGACTTAAAAATTATTATTATATCTAATACAACCAATTTTTTTTTACAAATATGTAGATACGCTGGTCATTGAATCTTTTTTTATTAATATTTTGTGTATAAATTAATCGTAAATATACTCATAGGTATATCATAAAAGATAATAAATTTAATTTGATTGCTTTTTTTTTTTATTTTGAATTTTTCATCATAACATAATAGGAAAATTTTCATGATTTTTAAGAGTTTTGTCTTTTTTTTTTTCTTAAGAATTTAAAATCACTTACGAGAAATATTGTATTAAATATTCAAGTTTTTAGTGTTATAATAATGCTATTATTAATTATATCTAATTTATGATGTAGATATTTGGCAAAAAAAACATACAATTTTTCATTTTTTACTTAAAACAAATACAAAATAACTTTTGTAAAATATTGGAAGTCGTTTCTCAAACAAAATTTCTGTTTTGCTAGTATTTTGTTCTAATTATTTTAAAAAGTACTAAGAATTTTTCTTTTTAAGGCACCAATTTTCTAATACTTATCACATACAAAGTTGAAAAAAAACATTTTTACTGTTCTTATAAATGATAACTGACAATATTTTTTCTGAAAAAGTTAATAGGTACTTTTAATTGTTATCTTCACTCTAAGTTTCAGAATCTATAATTATATGGTTTTCTGTTAGTGACTAACCAGAATTTTTAATTTAGTTAGTTAAACTTTTTTTGATTGATTCCTGTCTCTAGGTGTTGGATAAAGAAGATTTTAAGAGTTCTCCCACTAAATTTAGTTAAGTATTTTTATCAATATATTTTTAAAATATGTTTTAATCATATTTATTAAGAAATTATGTAGTTACCTAAAATAGATACTAATTATAGATGTATTTCATCTCAGCTTACTCAATATTTCACTCTGATAGTTGCATCATTGTAGGAGCATTTTTACCAAATGCTGTATTTATTTCTTTTTTATTAATATTAGCCAAAGCTAATTAATTTAGTCTGTTTTTAGATATAGTGCTATAGTGTTCCAAATGGTTGAAAAAATTTAAATTCATCGTTTACTACAATAGACTAGTACACTATACACATATTAAAGTTCGTGATAACTATCAAAAAGTAGTGATTACCACTCATCACCTAGTCGTGGTTTAAATCACAGAATTGCATGATGTGTTTTTAATAATATGTAGGTATTACATATTATGTATCTAATAAAATTTTACAAGAAAAAAAAGGAAGTAATAAATGATTTACTTGATAATTATGATTAGATAAATATATTAGTACCTATTTTAATTAATTAATTAATTTAGTTACCTATAGGTACCTCGCACATACTGGTCTAGCGTTGACTGTTGAAGGATAAATGTGATTGTTCTAATGTTGTCTGTTAGCGGCATATGCGATCATGTAACATTTATCAATATTTAGTTAATCCTTAGGTAAGTATACCAAGTCGTAAAATATTAAATGTATAAACATGGACTCATAGGTCGAGAGTCACCTGTATCCCCCATAAGGCCTTGGACTACTCTACTAGGATTTTATATAACCGGCAGATTTTATTCAGGTTTTAGAATTTGAGTTCTTATTTCGAAAAGTAAATTACTTTGGTCACATCTCTCATTGATTTCAGATATTGGAAAATGTCTTGTGTTTCTTGACTTTCGGGTTAATTGTTAATTTAATGCTCTGGTATCTTGAGTGTATCTTATTATTTAGTAGATAGGCAACCACGTGTCCATGTCAGTATGTCACTAATAGTATGTTAATTTAGCATGATAAATCATTGTATAAATACAAAAATTAATTCTTAGTTTTTAGAGAAGATGAGTTCGGAGTTGTAAATATAAAATATTTTATTTTAAGTTATTTATACTGCTATAAAAAAATATTTATTTTACTAATTATATGATACCTAGGTGAAATTAACTTTTGGCGAAGAAATCACATTTATTGTATACTTAATTATTGTAACAGTAGGTAAATAGTTTATAGCCTTGTAACTTGTAAGTATTGACGTATTGTACTATTTTATTATATTGTTATTCACTTTTGATTCGATACCGCCATACCAATTTACAATAGAACGGTGTCAATAAGTTTATGTCTGTTGTATAATAATTATTATTATAGTTTAAAATTAATATAAATAATATTTTGATAATGTCTTTACATATAGTAAAAAATAATTAATAATAATTTATAAATTATACCTAGTCTATAAATATGTACATACATACGTTATTTACAAGTTATCGTGAATACCTACTTTTGAATCACATCAAAATAACTATAATTGTAATTCTTCGTTTACAATTATTTTAAGTAGGTACCTATTAAATTTTGTCTAAATTTAATGTTTAAACACTTTTGAAATTGTTTTTAATATTTTTAAATAGGTATAATAACAATGTGTGTGGGATATTGTATTCAATTTTCAAGTTTTTTGGCCTAGCCTATACATTTTTATCAAGACTTAAAAATTAAGGTGGGTAGATGAGTACCACTCTGCAGGTGTCGTGTAGGTCACTGTGATGGATGTGTTAAATTTTGAATTCAATGATATATCGTAGTACCTATACTCAAATCTATTCTGATCCGAGACGGTCTGTCAGCCTCATATCAATACGTATATTATATTTCATATTTTCATGATATGATTTTTGATATTGCTATAAAAGTAATTTATTTTATTATTAATATACATATTACGGTAGGTAAATTTAATTTTCGCTGAAAATATTATATTCATAAATATTATAAATATTTAATTATTATCATAATATATTAATAGGTATCTTTATACCATATTACGAGTATATTGTATTATTAACTTTTAAGTAAATAATGTGAATAGGTTCATAGTATTAACTATTTATAAGTAATAGCTTAAAATTAATCTACATATTTTGAAAATATTATTGTAAAATTTGCAAAAATTAAAGTACATACAAAAGTTTTAAGTCTCTCCCCGTACAAATAATATTTTTGAATTAAAACAAATAACTAACATCACTAATCTTAGTTTGAACATGTTATATTGTTCAAATTTGAACTTCAAATGTCTATAAAACTCTTAGGTATGAATATTTAATATTGTATGAATTTTAACTACAAAATAATATGTACATTTTTGTAATTTTGATGAATTTTATTAAAATTTTAACTTTAAAAGCTCATACAAATTATTGTGAATTTAAAATCTACTTTTTTTTTAATTTCAGTATTAACTTCGGATTAATTTTTCAAGCTTTTCTATCGATCATAGACTTTTTAATTGATATCTATGTTATAAAAAAATTTAATACATATTTATAAGTTATAACTACCTGGTTAAAAAAGAGTGAGTAAAATATTATGTTGAAAATCATATCATATCTAGAAAATTTTAATGTTAACATTTTGAGAAAATAATTCAAATATCTAGGTACTTATAGTTATTCATTTTTATACCTTAATTTCAACATTGTATACCTAATTACAGTGATTAATACGAGTGAAATGTTTTATACGTATGTAAAACGGAGAAAAAAATGATACTGTTGTGTCTTCTAAATATTGATTATTTAATCAAGATACTGGGTAAAATCACCTAAAAACCTAGATTAGGTGACATTGTCTATGTTATCAATATCATCGCTAAGATTGAATATTTATGAGTTATGAGTTTATGACATAACATAGAAATTACGTCTTTCAAAAGTCAAAGGTGTAAAAATATTTAAATTTTTAATTCATTGGAGTTTTAAAAAAAATCTATTTTTGACTACATAAATTTAAATTATTACAATATCTTATATTATACCTAGTTTGCTATTGACAATAGTATATGCTGAATGCTGATGTTATATAGGTTTAGCCGATTTTGGTCAGCCATATTCAACCTTTTTTTATTTGAGCCACATAGTATATTTGCTGTAATAGTTGCTGCATGCTACTCTTAATAACTCATCAAGTTGTGAATCAGTAAGTCGATTTTTGTATACATACGCATTCTTTGCATATTTCAAAATCGTTATATTAATAATGAAAACACCAAAAACATAATTATCCTTATCGCAATCGCGTACGACACACTTTGATTGTTTTGTTATACCTATTTTATAATTATAATATAACTTTTTAGTTTTGAAATTTATATTTTTTTATCAATTCTATAAGTTCTGTTTGGGCCACATAAAAACCATTCGAAGACCGCAGGTCGAGTATATCGCTAGTTGAGGTATTCATATAAATAACCTATGATTCCGTTAAGAGCATTTTTCGATTAATAAGAAATTTTTGGTTTTCTATCGTAAGAATTTAACAACAAACTACTGTTCTTAAAGATTTTACCGAACGGTTGCTCTTCCGGGAATTCATTTCATATTATTTTTTTTTTCGCAGAAAACGAATTCGCGTACGTGGATACTGAAAATGTTGATCATTCTCAACTCTTAAATTAATAATCGAATATTAAAAATTAAAATATTATAGGTACCTATTGTGTGCAGTCGCTTCTTTGTCGTGTCCGAGAGACCGAAACGCACACAAGTTTGCTCACGTACAAACGCGCGCGCACACATACACATACACACACAAATACTACCTATACATATATGTGTACGTTACACCCAAACACACACACATACACACACAGTCGAAAAAAAGATGAGCGACCGCGGTCGCCTATGTACACATTTAGTGGAGCGGTTGGTTTCAGTTTTGGTCTTGGCGTTGCACGTGCCGGGCCTTATCACCACCGTCATGTCGGCGAATGGACACGTGCCCTCATCCGATCGTGGTTTTTAAGAATATTAATCGTCCGTTATTACTTATATATGAGTAGTTCTATTATTTAAAATTTTTATTTTTTTCGAAAATTTTTAATGGAGCAATCATCATAGTTGCGGTGGAACGAAAACATGGCTCTACTATTATGTTCCGAGTGCTTTTGGTAAGTTATTATTTACCTAATACAATACGTATTTATGAGAAATATAATATAGTTTGTATATTATTTTTTGTTTCGATATCACGGATAATTATTATTAGTTATCAACAAAGTGTCATTTTTTTTTTTTTTTATTATTCAACGTGTACTTATATATTGTATAGGTAGGTAATACGAGATAGTAACTGCATAAACACTTACTAGAGAATAAGTAATAATATATTCTTGAAGGTTTTTAATATTATTTAAAGTGTTAATAATAAAAACAAATAGGTACTGTTTTTTTTCTTATGGTATGTTTTCTACCTATATCTATCTAGTAGTTTTACTAATTTATTTGTTTTATCGTATATGTTTAACCACCATATTTTAAAATGTATCCTATTATCCTGCTTTATAATATTATAATGCATTTTAATATTTAATTATAACAGAGAGTTTCAACTAACCAAGGGTTAAGTATAATTATTTATTATACATATTGAACATTTCTTCGCCAGTTCAAAACTTTCATTCAAGTGGAACTTATAGTGATCTATCTTCATGTTTTTTTATTACATAATGGACAGGTAATAAGATTTAGATAGTAGGTGCAGTCATTTTAATTTTTCGAAAATCTGTAATATTATCTCAACATGGATAAATTTGCTAATCGTTTTGATTCCATCATGGTTTGAAAAAACCAATAATCAATTTAAAAATTTATTAATTTACATATTTATTATCTACTAAATAGGAACAACAATATTTTAATCGTTAATATCAACTTCTCATATTGGTGATTTTAATTTTAAATATACTCTTCAACTATTATTAAAAACAATAATATTAGTCTATTTTTGTGCATATTGATGATTAAAAAATCTAATAATTTAATGAATAAAATTTTTTATTGTATTAAAGTAAATTGAAATATAGAAGCTTTAGAAAATTAGTTAATGATTAAGTTTAGGATTTTTTTTTTTTAGCTATATTACATTCTATTTTCAATTTATATTTTAATTTGAAATTTTAAAATTAATTAAAGTCGCTTAATAAGTAAGTATAATATTAGATATATTAAATATACCTGATAATATTAAAAATTAATTTATTAGGTAATTTTAAATAGTTTAACTCAATCGGTAACACTTCTAATAATCCATCGTTTATGAATTTATGAAATTATAAAGACCAAAATATTCAAACATATCTATTATAATATATTTTGATAATAAATATTTATCTTTTCAATAATTTGTATTTTTAATGTTTACCTGAGTATATTATCATTATGTATTTGTGTAATTACATCATTGTACTTTTTTCATGGAAATATGGTGAACTTTGTTATTATTTGAAATAAATCATAATCATTGGTCTTTTAATGTGTTATAAATAATTTTGTGGTATCATATTTGAATTTTATTAGTTCTTAATAACTAAAGAAAAAGATATACTTTAATTTTTCGGTTTCCATTTAAAATGTTTAGAGCAGACACGAATAACTGTTACCACCGTATCAAAAAATTTATTTTTTGAACGGTGTGGAGTTATTAAATTGTCCTAGTATAACGGTAAATAAATTAATTTACTGTTACAGGTAAAGTAGGTGAATTATCATTAACTTGATTAAAATGATTAGATATTGCAAATTTCGTCGAAATAGAACGCTAATAATAATTACTATGACACGGGTTGTAAAAATAAGTAAATAAAAATGTAAAGGATAACGGTTATTTTTTAATAATAATAATATATTTTTTTAACTAATTGATACGTTAGTTAAAATCAATTAAAAATTAAATAACTAAAATATCGATTAAACTAATATAAAATGGCTGTTTTACCCCGTTAAAAGGGTTGCATTGTCAGCGATCTTTGTTAACACGATATGAACATTTGTTGGCGTTGTGCCATACTTAAATGTTCAAACTATATTGTTAGATATGTTAATGTAGTTAATTTAACTGCAGCATGGTGTGAAAGTATATAGTGCAATTTCACGGTCAACTGGAATTCGGTAAAAATATTGAACAATATCGTTTTAATCGTTGTCCCTTGTCCTGTATGTTAATTAGAATTAAAAAAAAAATAAAAATAAAACGGTTATTTATGTAGTGGTGTAAATAGTGACCTAAATGCACATGTACTCATTGTAACTCGCGCACAAATATAGCACCTAAACGGATTTCCGCAAAACACGCCTAGCGGTTTATACTATAGTAGAGATTAAATTTGAATTTATTGCACACCCATTTTTATTATTTAAACAAACAGAGCGTTAGTTTATTGTTGGATTCTTTGTCTTATTGTACTAAGAAACAATATAAAAAAAAAACATACCCTCGAACACTTATTATTTAATCACAGATAAACTGTTATAAAAATAAAAGGAATAAATCCCTGCAACGCGCATACTCTTAAGTATTCAGGGAGATACTGATTTTCATCGTTTAGTGTTACTGGAAGCCATGTTTTTTTAATTATATCAATTCGACAACTATACCTAATGTTATATACCTATCACCTATGTATGTATAATAAATGATCTTACTTGAGCATAATTAATGATTGACGGAGGGAATGAAAACGCCGCTTAGTTAAAATCTTTTTTTTTTTTTGTTGAAAATCCTAGTTTATATTTTGTGTAATTGAATATTATTATTAACATTTTTATTGTTCGGAACAGAATAAATTTGTGTATGATTATTTTTGTACGTGAGGACTAAAGGGATTATAGAATAAAAGACTCTTTCAGAATTCATAAACCTATCACTAAAATAATATTCTTATTATCTTTGTATATTTATAGTAAATTAATAACACCATTTCCTATAGTTATTGTGTTGACAAAAATGACAAGCATTTCAGTTTTAATCTATAGTAATATATTCTATGTATGGAGGAATATCGTAATTAATAAAACAAAATACTTAAAAAAAAAATTTGTCTAGGAATTTTTTTAATTTTTTTTTACTTATCATTTTGTATAGTGCATTCCGATGTCCATATTACACTTGTAACGAGATTTAATCATGTCTGACGGACTAACAACTGATGAAGGAAGATTTTGGTCTGTTCCCTATTGTATTGTAGAAAACATTTTTGGACACTATAAATATACAGTAGACACACAAACACCATCAGACATTGTATATTGGATTATATAATAGAATTATTATTTTAACAAGGGAAAACTACATTATTGCAAAATAAAGCTTTATAATGAAGAGGGAATGAATTAATTACGTTTAAAATAATCATGAAATACTTATCATTGTTAGTTAAAGTTTATGTGCATATCTTTCAATTTATCCTTTGATGTCGAAACAATTAGTTAATTCATATGTCTATACATATTATAGCTCTATGAGTATTATAGCTCTATGAGTATTATATTATTGAAGTTAAATCATAGATTATAAATTTATTATTTTGCAAATGCTTGTGTTCAAAAAAACGATTAAATACATGTCTACCTAGATGTCGTATCATGATAATTTATCAAGTTAAATGTGATTCTAAATACTTGTATAACCTAACCTATTTATGACATCAATTCAAGGCCATTCTATTTAATTCCTATTTAAATCTTTTCTTAAAAGAACTAATGGACACAGTAAGTTAGGATGAAATATTATGGAAAAATGACAAATGGAAATAATACGAAAATATTAGCAATATATATGTATATCTTCCATAATGCATATTTTTCTTACTTATTTAAAATATATTTATTTGCATTTACATGTTACAAAATATCATAAATTCTTATTTTTTATAAAAGGTTTTCTTTTAAAGTATTCAGGTATTGTTGTATAATTTATTTTGAATATTATGGATTTAATTTGATAGGTATTAAACAAAATATATCAATTATAATAGGTTATGTTTTTATATTCTTATTAATTTACCATCTACATATTATATTATAATGAATTTTATTTTTATGGGAACATATTATATTATATTATTCTAAAATTATTTTATTTTTACAATAAAATATCATGGCAGGTAAATAAATAATAATGGATGCTTTCAAGAGTGAAATTCTCGTAAATAAAAAAGTTGGTAGGTTCATTAGGAGATTGTATGTTTGCCACTTGTGTCCATAGCTCGATCTTATAATATTTTGTTCGTTATTAGATATTAAATAATTATAATAATAATAACCAATTATCTCTTATCTAACCATTTTAATTTAACTCAATAAATACAACATAGTGTTTGTTGACATATTCCTAACTCATAGCCGTGAACAAGATATAATTTGTATTAAACGTGGGGTCGATAGATGTATTTTTACTGTTTATATATTTAACAGTTTTCAAAATGTTGGTACTAGTAGAAGTGCATCTGTTTGGTTTCTTAATTGTAGTAAATTGCCGTGTTAATCAAACAAAACCGCCTGTGATAATATAGTAATATATCAAACCTTTAGGTTTTATAGGATCTATATTTTTAAAAAAAAAAACTGTATTTATAAAATAAAAAAATTAAAGAATGTAAATTTTTTTTTTTAAAGATACACTTCATACAATATAATAAATTGATAGTAAATGAAATATTTTACATTTCTCAAAATGAGACGCAATACATACTAAAAAATTAAACCTGAAATATTTTTAATTTAATTCGAATTAATAAACATATTTTATAATACATAATTATTGTTTTTATTTATGTATGGTAATATCAATTTTCTTTTAAGCGTTAATAATTATAATCTATCTAAAAGTGACAAGCTTATATATACAGCTTATTCATGGCACGTGCTAGTGCAACATTTTTAATTGCACAATTTTGAAAGCTTCTTTCTAAAAAGCGATTACTTTATTTCCAATAAAATTATATTATATGCATGTATTTTACTCGTAATCTTAAATCAATATCTTAATTTTATGGAATTTTCGTTCATATTGTGTTAGATACCTAGGTCAAAAGATATGTTTTTAAGACTGTTGTAATAATTTATTGCTGTATTGTTGATGTGCGAACTACAACATCGATGTTGTGTAATATTGGCACTCGTCACGTTTTCATTGATGTTTCCATGTAGATCTATATCTGATATAGAAAACAACGAAATATAAGATTATTACTATACACATTGCCTCTTAAAATCTAAAATAGTGTAGTACTAGAGAATATATTTAATGCGTTTGTATCAAGTTACGACATTTTAAACGTCTAGTTTTTAAGAACTTCTTTAAATATTTACATTTGCCCGTAAGGATTTTAGTGATAATTATTTTATAGGTCTTAAAAAAAATGTAAAGGACCCAGACAGAATTTATAGTTTTATAATGCATATATATATATATATATATATATATATATATAACTACATTGGATTGATAACATCACATTAATTTTATTTTTTAAAACTATAATATTAAGCATTTGGTTTTAGTGCTTTACATAGATTATAACTAAAAGGTATGGTTTTTTTTTTGTTTTGATCAATATTTTTTTTTAATAATATTAAAATATAGCACATAAAAATGGAATAAATATCCATAGAAAATTTAAACCTGAGAAATTATATTATTACATATGTAAAAAGTTTATAAAATGTTTAAAGTTTCCTTTTTAAATACAGTATATAATTTTTCAAATGAGAAATAGGTAGATAAAATATTTATATAAACATTTAAAATATTACATTGTGGAATTAGATTAAAAATGTAGATTTTTTTATATAGTAGGTATATAAGACATCTTTTATTTTTCTTAACTATTTATATTTATTAATATTAATATAGGCTTTAAAATAAGAATAAATATATAATAAAAAGTTATTAATACTTATTAGATTAAGAATATGTTTTATATATATTTAAAAAAAAATGAGTTTACATGATTATTAAAATACAAAATGAAACAAATGAAAAAAATAAAATATTTATCAATTTAATATATAGTTTTGTATATCTAGTTAATTTTTCTACTACCTTTCTTTGATACATAATATAATTTTGTATCTTATTCATATTATCTAACCGTATATTAATAACAGTATTCACACAATTTTCAATATAACATGTATAGTAAAGTTATTTTGAATAGATAGTCAACCGTATAAAATTAATAATAAGTACCCATAGAGATTAATGTCACTCACTACCTATATTTACATAAATTTCAAAACCGAATTCAAGATATGTTTCAAAGGGTTCTCGAGCCAAGGGCTTACGATAGAATTCTAATTTTAGATAGAATAAATATATTATAAAGTACACAGTATATTATGTATAGTTTGTAAGATATACAGTATATATCCATATTTGTCTTTATAGACAATATAAATAGACAATGTATAATATACATAATACATATTGAGTAATTTGGTGGCATTCGTTTATAACGTGTTGTATAAACCGGATATATTTTAAACGTTAAATGTGTATCGTAAGTGTTGTGTTAAACTTAGTAATTATAGAGTGATAAAATTATATAGACTTAAATTAGAAATTCAGTATTGGACATTGGTTAATCTATAACTACATTTTATAAAGATTGGATTATTATTGATTACTTATTACTAACAAATAAAAACAATAAATATTTATTTAAATTCCTATTAAATTTTAGTACCTCTACATCTTTATAGTTTAATAATAATATAACATGTATAATAGTAGTATAACTATTTAAAATATTTCTTTGAGAAATTAAGTAAAAATGTAGATCTTTTATAGGATGTAAGACACTTATTATTTATCATCACGACTTTGATTATTAGTAATATTATTATAGGTACCAATATATATATGTATATATATATATATATGTGTGTGTGTGTGTGTGTGTGTGTGAATATGCTCCTATTACTCAAAATTCCAATCGTAACTTAGCGGCTGACAGTGTGTTGTTATTTGATCTAATATTATACTATAGTTGGGTAAATTTCTGTCTAAGCGCCACTTATCGACCTCGGATAATGATATGGTTCACACGGGATTGATAGGTGTACCAAATTTAAAACGTTTAATTTTTACCTTCTAGTAGTATGTATATGATATAATATGTATTACACGTAAGCATATTGATTTCTTTAAACACTAGATACAGATTAGTTACGTACCACGCATTTGTTATTTTATTGTAGAAAGTTATAACACTTATAACCAATATCATCATCTTACTTTTAAAATAGATTAAGTAGACGTTAGTAGTTCGTATTTATTATGTTAAGGTGAAATATGTAAAGTTATGTTCATTAGAAAAAATGTATCGGCGTACATAGTTCTAACTTACGTGTAACGTGTACTTTTAAATATACTCCGGTCGATACACATGATCAGTTCTTAATTTACATAAATTACCACTATATATTATAAACGTCTCAAAACTATTGTGAAAAATTATTGTAGTTTTACTGATAAGTAGGTATTCATACATTATACATATTTAACTAATTTCATTTAAAAAATGAAAGACATTAACAATACATTCTTAACATTAATATTTAATATTAAACTGTCAATATTATTATATGGGGAATTATTTTTATACTGTTTAGAAGACTAGCTTAAACTAAAAAATTTAGTTAAATTGAACGTATAAAATTCCAATTTTATAAGCTTAGAATATTTTTATTGTGCTATTTAATAGTAGTTCTTAAACTGTGGTCTGTGGAGTCCTGGGATCTACGAGTATTTAAGGGTTTCACGGACTCGTCTAAGTGAAATCTAATTTATTATTTTTAATTGTATTGCATGAAATCAGTTTAACATTGACTCTCCTGATTTTTTATGGTTAGATCTTTTCAAGACTTAAGGATACCGTGAACCAAAAGGTGAGAACTGTTAAATTATTGGATTGTTTGAAGTAGTTAAAACAGCTTATTCAAACAGTTATCTTATAAGATAATATTTAGTAATGTTAATATTATGTGTAATATGTATTAACATATTATTTGAAATATGCAATGTTATCGAGATTAAATAATAAGTACCCTAAGTAATATAAAATTTAAAACCATTTTGTTTGATATTCAATTATAATTTATTTTATAATAACTCATTTGCTATGATGAAAATTTTAAATTATATTAAAATAAAGAATCTATTATTTTATCTTAAATTAATACTGAATTATTAGTTGAACTGCGATTACAGTTTGTAAGTTATAGCATACCTAGTATTACGAGTTTTCTAGTTTTAAAATAATGTTATAGCCTATAAATAAAATAATATAATTTAAATCTGAATGTTACTAATGTCTTGAATAATAAATATTGTTCTATTTTGACTCTATGCAATGTTTGACAGGCCTAGGTTGTTAATAACTGGACAAGTAGCAGTTGAAAATATATCTAAAAGATGTGTTCAACCCGGGGAGTAGCATGTGGGCGTCGGCATAAAATGGACGCCTTCATATCTTTTATCATAAAATGCCAGTGGCCAAAATAAAATATAAATCGTTCAAATCAAAAATGTTTACTTCGCGTGTGAATCGACAATTGTAATATTTTCTGCATATAGTGTCGGAAATAGTGGGCGTTTTGACGGTATTTATTCTCCACTTCCATTTTTCTGTGCTTATGATACAAAATACATTTTTGTATTATAATATGTCAAAATAAATTATATAATTTACTATAATTTTGTGCGAAAATAGTTAATTTTTAAGACAAATTTAAGTACTCATAGTCCACAAAGTCTTGAATACTGGTGTACAACTAATAAGCGAAATAAATACAGTTTACAAATTTCATTGTCGGTTAAGTTAGAGTAGTACGCTTTAAAAAGTGTTCTTAACTAAAAATTTAACATGTTAAGAACAAAACAAATTTTAATTTATTAAAATTAAAATTTTTAAATATTTAAAAAATAAATCATATATTTATTTATATCTTATATAACAGTACTTGAGTAAGCAATTAAAATTTGTTTGTATGTATACCCTACTCAAATTAGCTTTAATAGTTAAGAATATTTTTTTTTGATGTTTTAAAATGGATTGCTTTTGTTATTTTTATTAATCGTTACATTATACTTTTGCAGGCTATTAATAATATCGTTAATCTTGACTCAAGCCCATAATCCAGGATTTACCCGTTCTAAAAGACATTTAATCCAGCCAGGATTAATTGCCGTAAGTAATTACAAATATTCACTTAAAACATTTAGTATTAATTTTAAACGAAAAAATATATGAGTAGGTTACATAGAAACAGACGGATTGCATTTATTATTATACATTTATTGATTTATGTATTGATGATCGTTTAATCCTGATAACTTTGTATTTATATCATATATAATTATGTATATATATATTGTTTTTATTTAGGTTTATTATAACTTTTATAATTTAAAGCAGTTTTACACTTTTACTTACTAATTTGTTTTTATTTAATAAATAATGTGGTTGAATTTAAAATTTAAAATACTATTTATTTCAATCATTTAAAAATAATTTATACGTGTGTGATGTATAATTGTAAGTTATCGGTTGCATGAGTTTATTTATATTATATTGAGTTCTTGAATATATTTCTATGTAATGATAGTAATATATTAATATATATATATATATAATGAAATTACTCATAATAGAATATTGGATATTATCATACTGAATAATAATTATTATTTAATTTAATTTGCATGATACTATAATATAATATAACGTGTATACATATAGTCTGGAAAAATATGATTTTTATGATATTATAGAATATAGTATATGTAAAATGTACACATACGAGTACGTAATTCACAACAGAAAATAATTAAACTAGGGGTAGGCGTTTTTGAATGTTTTAAAATTGTATTTGGAATTACATGTTTATGATTTTATACTACTCGTATAATGAATTGCATATCATCAATAATGAATTTACTAAATAACTAAAAAAAATAATTGACTACCTTAACGGGTGTGTACTAATGTTGAATGAGAAAAGAAATACTTATGCAATATTTACTTATGTAAAGAGACACAACGTGAGTCTATGGATTGTCAAATCAGTGATAACTTCTTCTTGGAATTAAAACTGCTCATTAGAAAGTCATTGCACTTGAAGTATCTTTCGCTCGCTTAAGATAAATAAGTAATTGAAGTAAATAATGCACTAAAATTATAGGCGAAGTCACATAGACGAAAGACCTTGGATATTCTAGAAAGCTTTATTTCTATTTATTAATAATTTTTCGTTAAGGTATTTTCTTTATCCATTTAAGGGACAAGTGTAAATAATTTAACTTGTTTCGATACTACCATTGAGCTATTTAAATAATTTCGATAACTATATTTGTTGCTAATATTTAAAATTTAAATATTAAACTATCTGTGTTTGTATAAAAATGTAGTAATTTATATAAATATATAATTATTACGAATTTATATTCAAACATAATATAATTGTAAACAATTAGTGTCATCATAAACGTCAATCGGAGACGATTGCGAAATTTGTTAATTTTTGAACTATCATCACAAAGAAACATTTCTAAGAAAATCAATGGATACTTAAAATATTACACTTCCACAGGTCAATAAGTGGAGGTTAAATCTGCTCATAAAACTCTACAAACTTTAATTATGTTTTTTATTTTTTAAATCAAAAATTGATTTATTTGATTTATTTAAATGTTTTCTTATTTGATCACAACTGTGGTAATTGTTGAATACTGAAACCGTCAAAATATTTCAGTACCTATCAAAAAAATTTAATTGTAGCTGATCGCATAAGACATTCGTTTTATATTATTCTACTAATTATAATAATACACATAGGTAGCCAAACAGCATTTTAAACGTAATTCTGTTTGATTAAATTCTTAAACAATCGGTCTTCATTTTCAGTAGCTTAAGAATAACCCTGTCAAAGATATATACGTGTATGTGTATTTATATGAAGTCCGTAGCGCGTATTATGCAAATGAACCATCGCGGCTACTTGTTTTTTTTTATATATAGCTCTGTATTCAATTCAATTTGTCACGGATTTTTCGCATTTTATTAGTTTCATAAACGATTAATGTTCAAACAGTAGTATAATTGCGGCAGACACGCAAACTGTTACGAATAAACGCCACGAACTATCTATGTGTTTTCGCATTGTACACTCGATTACTAAGTAATATATTATGACGGATGTTGAGAATATATTATAAGTATTAAATTATTATAATATTTTCACGCGTTCATCATTACGTGTTTTTGAAAGACAAAAATGTATAATTCGATTGAAAATAAAATGTGTGCACACTGCACGCACATGCACACGGTTTGTTTACGTTTCTTTAAGTCACCTGGATGATTTATGCCCCGGCGGAAAGCTAATTTAACCGTCGCGGTCGTCATCAGCTCAGTTGGCTGCGCGGGGGTCGGTTACAGGTTTCGCGCTGCGGGCGTATAGGTTTTTAAAGTTTTTTTTTTAATTTCTTCATTACCGTCAGTTATTAAGATCCTTGCACGTGGGTTGTTCCTTGTCATAACGATTCTGTCTTGATAACACGCTTTGAATAAGTCGAAGTTATGTTTTAATGCGGAGAAACTGCATCCACGGAGGTCGAAGATATCATTTAGACAACAACAGTTCTTTCGGGCACATTGGAAGACGGAAATGATGACTGAGTCACCGCTGGCGATCATTTCTTAAAATACTTTTAAAATATTTTATTTCGTTGATAACAATCACAATCATTAATTCTTTAATATTTGAATAATTCAATTTAGAGATTCTTTGAACTAATTTTAAATAAAAAACTAATTATATCATTTTAACAATTTGATAATAGAAGAAGAAATTATATTTTTTATGATTTACACATCATATTTTTGTATAATATACATTACCTATTAAACTTCAGATACTAATGTTGAAGATGCTTCCTACATCCTACGTGTATGCTAATCTAATTACGTTTTTTTACATCTATATTTTTTATTACACGATTACACACATATTATTCTATATTCATAAAAACTTCATAATATGTATATTTCTTTATAGATTTAATGTTTTAAGAATATGTATACATAATTTTACATATTTATACATGTATAGAGAAATACTTGAAATTACGTAAACAATCTGAGGTATAAGAGTTTTGCATAATTTTCTTTAGATAGGTACTTAATTTAGTTAATTGTATGATCAAAAATCGCGATAAATTTTATAATTTTTATTTCAACTGTTACAATTTTTTAAATTCGTATAGGTACACTGTATTTCAAAATTTAGATATAACGAGTTTTAAAGGATATATATTTTACACTAAAGTTAAATAAATAAATTTACTACCTAACACATTTATACATTTTATAATAATGTATTAATAAATAATAAATAAATTAGTAATTTAAATCTTATTTTTTCATTACTTTAAATTATTTACTATAAATCAAGTATGTTTCTAAAAATATTTCTTTATGAATATATTTTTATTTTTGTTTAATTTAAAAGTTTAAGGAAAGTTTATTTGTACGTTTGTAGAATTGAGTTATTTATACGAGTATAATCTTAAATTTTGCGGTGTAGGTATTCTTCTTGGCTAAATGGAATTCAGTTTATTATAGAGTAATATAGTTCAAATGATCTGACTCGGCGAGATGGTCGTGTATCGAGAGCATATTAGTTATTTGGGCGGAATAATTTCGTATTAAAAGGTTGGACCGGATCCAATGTTGTTTTTTGTGTCTATTATATTTTGTCAATTCAGTGAGCCATGACTGGTAGTTTGTCAATGTTGACAGGTCTGCTTATGATTCCATTTATAACAGAGCATTTTTTCTTTTTAATTTATCAAATTTCACTTCACCGGCGACACATCTATTTTCGATACAATTAAAAAAAACATACGTCACTTATACTCGAAGGGCGTGTTATGGTGGTTATTGACGTTTTTATAATGTAGGTATGCAAATTTGTATTTAATTTTTGTTCCAGTCTTAAACTTCGAAAAATTATGTTAAAATTTACATATTATTTATTATATTTATTGATTTGTATATTTTTTTAAAGACATTCATTCTATTGAAAACAGCGTGAAAAAATGTACATATTTTTTAAGGAGTATACAATGTTTAATGCGCAATCAGATAATTTTAACAATTGTATTTTGATAATATTTATTAGTATTATAAAATACACATTGCCATGAAATATATGCAAAATATTATTTCAATTTTACCAACAATCTTTATAAAAATAAAACTGTTATCTATTAGTATCTATGCATTTATTATTTTATTTTAACCGTTAAACTTAAGAGGACGCTATACACATTTATTTTTTCGTCTTAAACACACATAAAATACTAAATTTACGTTCTGTATATTTTCTAATATATTTTTGTTGCTTTTAATAGATAAATAGATAGTATTTACTATTTACAATATGTACCTATATAAATATTATTTGCAAACAGTGAAAAATACTTATAACTCGTTTTAAAATTAAAATATCTAAAAAAAAATCTGGCAAGAGCAAGAATAATGTTATTGTATTTAATTTTTTTAAAAGGTAAATTTACTTTAACATTAAAAAAAAATAAAACTTTATTGGTAAGCCGGAACGTAAATTGAGTATAATACGCTTAATGTACACGCTATGCACGTGAACTGTAAAAATACAAAAAAAACGGCCTAATGCGTGTGTTGCATCACAATAGCGTTCTCTTAAATGAATTTATGTTAAAATATATTATTTTTAAATAATACCAGTCAATATTAATATTATTAATTTGTTTTAAGTGAGATTAATGAACACAATAATTTATAAAAAACTTTAATAATATTAAAATTGTACAATCATTTTACAAATATTGTTATTACTTAATTTTTTAATTACCAAAATTTTATTTTATGTCGATATAATATTTTAATATAGATATTGCTAAGAAATCGGTTAGATAGATTAATAGTGGTACCTAATATTTTGTATAATTTTAAGTTTAAAAAGATCTATTACTTAATTTTTTTTTTCAAATTTATAATTTCCATAAATAATGGAAGTATAAATTTTAAATATCAAGTTACTATTTTTATTATCTAACGATGTTATTAACATTTATATAATTATCTACATGGTATGAAAAATTTTTCAAGATGACCAGATTATAAAAGTATAAAAATATTATAGTTATGAGCGTTAAGAAATCTTTTAAAAATACCATTTTTCAAAACTAAAATTATATAATTATTATTTTTAAATTTCCTTTAAAAAAAAATTGCAATTGCTTTTTTTGCATGGTTACGACGTCGCCAAGAATTCAACATGGTATTATATTAAAATCTATTAAGCCGGCGTTTAAAATTGTATATAGTTGCACACTTCCTCTCGCCATAACCTTTTCGTCACCGAATTCATTGTTTTTATTCGATCATTGTGAGTTTGTGCCCATTGTTCTCCAATTTTGGTACTCGATAAAAAGCATCCCAATTGTGTATTATATATTTTCAATATTTCATTCATCAAATCATTTGCAAGATCCGTGTCCAGGAAGTGTTCAGAATGCTAAGTATATAAGATGTGGCGCTGTTGATCATTGACCCGTGACCGAATCTATCTAATGACATATACACTCATACATAATATACCTACGACATGCACTCTTATTAATTTGCCTTTTTGGTCTCGTCTAAAATGTTACATTTGATGCATGTAGTGTTTGCACAAGTTTCATTTTACATATTTTATCTTATTCTTTCTGCATGGTTTAAACGTGTTTCGACAAGATATAAATGTTTGTAAATATAGGTATATACTCGTATATATGGTTTGCGTGTGCATAATATTAATAAATAATGAGTATTATCATACTATATATTACGTGTGTATATATTGCATTTTACTTTATGTGTGGATGTGTACGCGCGAGCGCCTCTGTCTTGCTGGAATTGTTGCAGGCAGGCGCCCATCGGCGACTATATAGGTACCTTGTTCGTTAGGGGACAGATCGGTGGACCGTGAGCCGTCGTGTCCGTGCGCATTAATAAACATAAACGCCCACACCCGATGTTCACATTGCTTATATATATATACATTTTAACATATTATTCAATATATATGTCCTCGTGTGTTCAGAGAACCTGTGTATACTTCGGTTGATTGGAACTAATCAATACTGTCTAGTTGTTCGTATATATGTTAAAGATTTTTGTCGAAGAAAAAAAATTAAAAGTCGTATTATTATTTATTTCAAGTATACTTATTAAAATAAAACCACCCATCTGAACGTAAATAGTAAATTTATCGTGTAAACTTACCGCGTGCTCGGTCAATAGTTTAATTGGTTTTTGAATGATTTCAATTAGCTAGAGACGTAAGACGATGACTATATTAATATATTATACAACGCAACGACGTATAGGTAGATAACAGAACATTAACGAGACAAAGAGGTGTTGATATTTGTTTTCCCTTTTGTTTAAAAATTGTAGACCTCATATAGAACGCCATCATTTACATTACTCGATATTAAGACTATATTTTGTTTTATAAATAATAAAAAAACTATTTATTTAGGTTTTTTTTCTTTATCAACTTTCATATATTCTAAAATTATTTTGTATAAATAAATGTTTATATAAAAAGCAAACTATTAGAAATGCACATACACGTATTTTACAAGTATATATATTATTATAAGTTATAACATTATAACATCATTTTTTTTTTTTTTATATAAATTATTAGTTTTAAATACTATGATCAAAATTTTTATTTATTTAATCTTTTAATATTATTTATTTTTAACTTAATGGTTGATCAAAGATCATCGTTTGTAAATAGTGTAAATTATTAAAAGTCTAAAATTAAATTTAAGTATATAACCATAAATTTATATTGCAAAATCGCATAATCAAATTCACTAGTTCACATTGTAAATTTGAAGACTAGAATATTTTCTAAAATTATGTATTTTCAATTATTTTAAATATATGTATCTAAATAAAATAATACATTTTTATCAAGTTTTTTCATATTTTTAGTTGAAAAAAATTACTTGTTACCGTGTATTACTTTATTTTATATTGTACCTAACCAAACAGTTAACTTTTGCCAATAATTATTTAAAATTTAACTATAAAAAAAAAAATGCTTGGATTAATAATTTTTAAATTCAACTGTTTAAAAAGTAAAATATGTTTTATAGATCTTTGGTAATGATAATGTCACTGGTTTCAATATTAATTCTACATGGAAAACCAACGATACCAATGATTGGGGAGAATGGTCTCCGTGGTCACCGTGGACTCCTTGTTCTACATCATGTGGTCTAGGCGTTACCAAACAAACAAGACAATGCATACGAAAAACAATTGATGTACAAAAGTAATTGTTTTAAATATTTTATCTAATTGTAGTAATTTTGATAATTAATTTAATTATACATAAATTAGATGAAATTAAAATAAAACGTATATTATTAAATATGAATATAAATAATTATTGATTTTAATAAAGTAATTGATTTAGGTTCAATATTATGCTAATGTCAATGAAAGCATCAAACTGATCAAACTAAACTTGTCTGATAAAACATTCTGTTGTCACATATTGTTGTACTTATCTTTAGGTATATTAAAGTAAATCCAATAACACACGATTTATTTTATTATCTATTATAGATAAATGAGTAAATAAAAGGAAATTTATACAAATAGTTATGGTCATTTCGTGTCAGTGGATTTAAGTGTACACATAATTTTTATGTATCTACATGTCTTTAATAATATGATTGTTACCATAATACGTTATCAGAATTTTAAAGGTGTTTTTATGTTTACATGTACGTATAGATAAATACATAGGTCATTGAATGTTGTCTATACTAATTTTATTTTATATTTACATTTTACCAGCACTTTATATGGCATTTATATTGTAATAACATGACGATCCACCTCCCTAATTGATCGTTTAGGTGCTGGATCAAATAATAAACCATTGTCTGGAACCTAACATTACTGTCATTAATACGCGTGTATATCACGGCATGTGATATACCCTATTATGCCTATATGCCGGGGTAATACTTATAAACCCGCCTTGTTATTTTTTTCCTTTCGTTCTATTTTCGTAGTGTAAAACCATACGATTTCATGTTTTAATATGGCCACTTAAAAAAGTGATACCACATCCAACCGGTCGGCGTTATTCGAGTATTGACCTTCCAAAGTAGTTCGGTGATATTATTATTAAAAAGAAAAAAAGAAAAATACTCTCAACAAAATTTTAAATTAGTCTTATAATGTACACTATAAATGTAATATATAATAACAACTGGGAAAATAAAATAACTTTTTCAAACATTTTATACGACACAACTATATTTAAATGTACAAGTTTAAGAAGTCCAAGTTCGTTTTTATTTTCAAATGCACCCCGAGTTAATCCATTAATGCATTTTGGTTATAATATATTTGACAAATCAAAAGGAACTTGTCTATTAGGCGCCAACGCCATGTCATAAGATATATTTTTATTTAAATCAAATCCGGAATTCGATTTAATATAGTATTTTTTTTTTTTTTTTTTTTATTCTTTCGATATGTTGTAAACATATACAGACACAGTTTAGGGAACGTTGATTGTGCTTGGTATATACTTAGCAAAAGCACTTACAATGATTTTATTCTTTGAATATTTTTTCTGTAAATGCTTTTTTAAGTATGAAGAATTTTTACAAACTTTTTAAAAATAAGAAATCCATTCTTTTGTTTAATATCTTTAATAATTTTTTTAAGTAAATGTTAAGAAACTAATAATCATACATGGAACGTAATTTAATGGATTCGTTATTATATATGTAGGTAATCAAAGGTACATTTTTGAATATTTCTTAAATGACAATTTACACGTTATATATTTAGTACTTGGAATATTTTCATTTTTTTAAAATTAATTTGTACGTTGCAAAAAGCTATATTATTTATATTTTTATACAAAAATTTGTCACGAAATTCACAAGAATTAAAAAATAAATAAATATTCATAATAAAATAAAATTAATTGAAGTTTTCAAATGGTATTACAAAAATGTATTACATAATTATATAAATAATAAGTTTCTGGTAATTTTATCGAGTATCTAAATAATTTTTGATTTTAAAGAATTTTATTATATTTAGGATTTAACTATTTGTTTGTAAATTATTATTATAAAAAAATTAATGATTAATGTATTAGTAAGGAAATTTCTTCTTCAAATATTTTAATTGTACAGAAATTATTTTAATTGATATTTATACATTTATTTTCTTTATTTTCTTATTTATCTTATTTTAAGTTTAATTTCGTAGAACAATTTGTAACGTAAATTAAACTCAGTATTTCGTAGCTAAACAATACTTGTAATGTATCGTACTGTAAATAAGACATATTTTTAAATATAAAATTATATTAATATTTTTATGCTACAAAATTGTAACGTTAATTTTCAAATAATTTTTAATAACAATATACTTAGCTCTAATTAACTTACAAATTTTGAAACTATCAGTTTTAAATGAATAACTCTATACTTTCCATATTATAATTAATGAATTGTTATTTTTTTTTTGTTTATACCATAGGAATGTTTTTTACAAGAGACAGCGTTTGAAACGAGTGTCTAATGTGGACACTAAATGCAGAGGGCAAACAGAGGAAACTAGATATCACGTTTGTAATAAGCAGGTGAGCCGAAAGCGGTTAATCATAAAATATTTATATCCAAGTCCTTATCTCTCTTATTAAATTAATAACTGGGTGCTTCATATGACGGTATTGCATGGAGTTATGACTCCTATGGTTGATTGTAATTATTGAAGAAGCGAAAAAAACGCGAGTATAATATATTTACAAATAATTATATGGTAACAATGCAATGCGGTTGTTGATTTTCAATAAGTACCTCGATAACCTTTACAATTACCGTCGACTTGTTACCGTATCGTTCGTATCAATAAAGTATTTATCTCGTAATAAACACGTTTGGTGCATCCACATGGGTAACACAATAAATCAAAGTATTTTCGTGTGTTTATATTGACCCGAGGTGAAACAGTAGGAGGGCTTCTTTAATCACTGTAAAAAAAATATGGGCTTAGGATATTGGTTAGAATGACTGGACATTGTTATTACATTATTTGTGTGCTATACAAATAACACGGATCCAATCAAGGTGCCAAAACATTTTCAGAATCGTTGACACTAAAGTTGATGTAACAAAGATATAATTCAACTATTTTGACTTGTAATTCAGTTTAAAATTATTCAAATTAAAACAATTTTACTATTTTCTTATGTACATTTTGAGTTTTAGCCGTTCATAGTATACATATAAATCTATTATAAATAAGAATATTTAGTTGATAACGATTAAATGATAAAATATATATTATAAATGTATTATGTATTATTTTTATTGAAATAAAAATCATAAAAACTATTAAAATGATTGAAATAAAATATTATGTGAAAAAAAAAAATAAAAGGTCAGCTAAAAATCTGACCCTATCTACTGCTATTGATATGGAATAAAAATAAAGTACCTACTTAGTTTATAGTTAAAGAAAATACGAAGAAGGGTTTTAAAATATTTGACATTTAGAACTTGGAAGGTAACACGTATTGTATATATGTATAATGTGCACTGTACAGTTTAAACTTATTCTATACTTAAGTCTACCATCTATTCTGTACATATGGTTTAAATTTGTTTTATAAAGTGTAATATTATTTTATTTAGATATAAATTAATTTGATAAAAATACATTAGTTGTGGTACATGCACTATATAGCTATTAAGTAGATATTATTTGTTTATACTAATGCAAATATATATACTGGCATGGTTGATTCTTTGTTAAATAATAATGATCTGTTTACTTGCACGTAAAATCTACTTTAAAAAATGAGTTATTTTTACTATTCATCTTCTTCACTATTTTAAAATTAATATGAACACGAATGACCATAGTTATCATAGAATGGGTTTCGTGACGGTAACACGAATTAATACGGTTCTATTTTTTTCTCTCATAGTGTCTTACTTACAGCTCTTTTAGGTGGACCCGATGAACATTTAAATACATAGACTTTCTTAAAAAACGCATTAATATTATTTTTAATATAATATAATACTTTACTGTTGTAACCCCGCATTGTACAGCTGTATCTATCTACATTTCAACTATACAACATTGTTTGTCACTTAATGTAATACTATCATTCGGTTTTGTTGATGGCATTTTAGTTGTATGTAGCGACCCTCTCTTGGTATTTGACACACGCCAATCTTTATCACGTCCAATAGTAGGAAATTCAATAATACGTATTAATAAAAAGCCGTCTAGTGTGAAATTGAAAAATTTATATACAAGAGGTTCACATGGTATGCCGACAAAAACGTTACCCATCAATTGGAGGGGGGATAAGAAGGGTCGTAAACTTCACCGTGTACATTGTAGCAGATAAATAATAATACGATATTATAAAGCAGTTGGTTTTAACATGTATGATTAAACTTTTATGTGGACGCGGTAAACCTACTATTGTATATACATTATTTTAAATTATACAAAGTGTATTAGTGTCGGAGAATGTATACGTGGAGGTACACACCAAAAAAATTGCGATCCTATGGTAAATATTGTTGGCGGCGAAGATAAACGAGTGATCATATTTGAAAAAAAAAACATTCACAAGCAGACATGCGTATTTAACTGGGTTGTCATTTTGAACAGACATTTATAGAAGGACGTATATGTAGGTACTTGGAACGTGTATACTCAGGAGACAATACGCTTGAAAATTAGGTTGTTTTGAATGCAATCCATTGAATATAATATTTCGGTGTGTCTGGAAACATTTCGTCTTATCCAGCTATTTTTCATTTTTTCCCTACAAAATTACGTACTGCTGTCTACTCAAATTAGAACAACATTACTATTTGTTCATAAATGCTATTTTGTTTTGAATTCGTAATTCATATAAAATACATTTTTGAAACGCTTATAAAAACAAGAGCCGGATTTTTCTAAATAAACATGATAAATAATATTTCATGGGCGTTTTAATTTGTGAGTTGTGGAAGATCAATTACAAGTATTATTAGCTAGATATCAAATGTATTAATGATAGATATATAATTATTTTTAAATAAGAATTAGAATACGATGTTTTACCTATTTTTGAATACTTAAATGTTTAAATATTTGTATTGTATTAAATTTCATAACTACTAGAAATCCTATATTTAAATAATATTTAACTAAAATTATTTTTTTAAGTTATGCTTGAACAATACCAATTCTCGAGAAACTCAATGTTCGTCGTTTAACGAAAAGCTTTTCAACGGTCATAAATACACATGGTCAGCATACTATCAAGGTTAGTATTTAAGGTTGTTTTATTTTAGTTAGCTCAATCATATTAAATTACAAGATTATTGTTTTATGAGTATTATGTTTAAATTCTATCATAAATTAATAATGACATCTAAAAGAAAAAAAAAATCAGTTTTTGTAATTTTATGAATTAATAATAATTTATTAATGGTTATTAGAACATTAGTCAATAAATATAAGTTATGCGATGTAAAAATAACAAAAGAAAATATGTATTAATATATATTATATATTATATAAAAATTAAGCACCATTTTATCTTATTTAATACAAATTTCAATAATTTATAGTTTTTTATTTATACTGAATTTTAATGTTTTAGTTACAAATCAATGTGCATTAAACTGTCGAGCAATAGGATATCGCTTCTATGCCACCCTAAAACCGAAGGTAACAGATGGCACATCTTGCAATGGAACAGACTATTCAAGACCTTACATTTGTGTAGAAGGACAATGCAAGGTAAGTGAATATTGATTTATAGTTAGATAATATTTGGGGGAAAAATCCCATAATAACAAGAAAAATAAAATATTTATATTAATAGAGTAACATAATTTTATAAAGTAAGATAGTTATAAACAGTAGTAATAGGTAGAAAAAAATACTGATAAATGGTCAGAATGACAATTTATAATAAAGAAAAAGAAGTATTCTCATTGGAAAGTTTTATTAAACACATAACGAGAGAAATAGAAATATAATTAGAAGTAGATAGAGGATTATGAAAAGAACAGTATTTATTGTGAAACATAAGGGAACTGTGAAATTTATTCTGTTAGCAAAAAAGAGGAAATAATGAAATAAAAAATCAACATCAAGGGAATAGTCGTCAATTGGCTGCAAAAAAATGCATATGTATTTTTTTTATTATTTCAGCGAGTAGTAAATATAATTAATAAATTAAATCAATTGCAATGGTATTATAACCTATTATAGGTTAGAGTTTTAAATAGTATTAATTTATAATTTTAGTTGTAATTGAAATAAAGTATTAATTTTATTTATAAAATACTTTTAATTTAATTCATATATGTACCAAATTTGTTAATTTAGTTATTAAATAATTTCGATTTAAACAATAGATTTAAAATATTAGGTTAATTAATTTGTAGGATACCACGGAATCAACTATAGCCGGTACCGTATACAATGTTTTTATTAAGCTATCATAAAATTAACCAAACATCATACTTGATGTTTAGAGTGCGATTAGTGAAACTGTCGTATTTCTTGACGATTAATCAACTGGAATATTACTTATGAGTCGTGAGGTATAAACTATAGTCGGTATTTTTACTAAATCGTTTGTAGACAATATTTAACGGATTGTACTTTCATTAATATGTGTACCATTTTGAGCGGCGGTATTTTGGATATTATTATGTTATTATACGTAATGAAAACAAGGTGTCTAGTATATTTTCCCTCCGGGATACAAAACACCTTTTCACCCCAGAGAACGTGCTGGGAATCATTTAATTTATAGACGATGACTGGGCAACTAATTACCTGGGTACCGCCTACAAATCATCAGATTAGTTCTGATTATGTCTTAGTCGTGGACTACAAAAGCTTTTGCTCATGACTGAATTATTTTCATAATTTTTATTGTTTCTAATGTTGTAGATGATTTATACAATATTTCAAAGAAGTTAGAATAATATTGGTTTCATGTAAATATTTTGGATACAATGCAACTATGTTTTTTATAGCATTTAAAATCTATTTATTTTTATTTGTGAATTGAGTGCGTTGAAAAATCATTATGTAGCATAGAAATCAAGAAAAATTGAATTTAAAATATAATTATAATATTTAATGTTTATTTATAGCTTTTAATTATATTTTGTACCTATAGGTATTATTTTTGGAGTTATAAATCAAATTATAGTTACAACTTACAATTTAATAAATATTTATAAATATTCTACTGACTGACTTGAGTGGTTTAAAAAATAAAAGTAATAAGTTATAAAAATATTAATAATTTTGGAAAAACTTTTTACGGCGTATTAAAAATTTTAATAATAATTATTAAACTATGAATTTAATCGTACTTGAGTTTTTAGTTTAGTAAACCAGTTGATTAAATAATTTTATTATTACATTTAAAAAATATTACGAGGTCATTGAAAACTTGAAAAAACTGGATTAGTTTTCATAATTTATAGTTTTTATGATAGTAAGCAGTTGCAAATGAGATAAACACAAAATGAATGTCTATTATTGATAATAAATGATGAGAAAAATATTTGAAAATGCTTTAGTAAATGGTCGATCGACAACCGGCTTGTAAATAATAGTGAATAGCTTAACGTTTTTAATGACTCATATGATTCATACCTACATAGGTGTGAACATGGAATCGCGTAATTACATACAACGTACGTGTATACCTACTTTGGGCGGTTTCCTGGACTAGTTCTCGTTTCTGCTGTCTTTTACTCTTTATAGTACTTGAAAAATATTATAATTTATCCAAAACAAGCCGCTATTGAAGTAGAGATTTTTATACGAAATAACTATTTAAAATTAATTTCATTTTTTTAATGCATTATATTAATCGTACTTTTGATTAAAGTGTTCTTCAAAAGTGAATGAATTAGTTGTAGCGCCACAGACAGTAGTAGCTCCGCAACACATGTTGCACATGTGTAATGCTAACTGAATTTTGAAAGGAGTATACTGTTAAATATTATGTTGATTAAGTATGAGCATAAATTTACTTTGATAATTTTTATTCATAATTTATAATATAGCTTTAAAAGAAAGTTACATGTTGAAAATACTTTGACCGTGGTAGTGTGATGAAATAATGACTTGAGATAAATTTTGAAAGATGTAAGTCAAAAGTTGTTTTTGTCAATTATTAAATAATATGTTAATATTTAATGACTTGAGGTGATCGTATAAAAATTTAATTTCAAGGATCAGTTAACATAAATAATAGTTACTTCTTTGTTATTCCTTTAGAAGTATATGCAACTTATCTTGTGTATACTTTTTTTGTAACAAAATTGTGTACTCTACTGGAATAATATGATGTATAATAAACGAATCACTATAGAGGACCAGTAGCTTATACGAGTGTAATGCATTATTATAAAATGCGAGGAAACAGCGCAGAGTACTGTAAACATATTATTCATTTGCCTAGAAATGAATCAATCTAAAGGAAGATATGACATACATATCATATGAAACCTATTACACGCTGTCGCATAATTCATTTTGTTAACTGGGTCGCCGAGTACTCTATTTACCGTTTAGACTAAAATGGATAATTTGAATAAAGAAATATGATCTATGTTTTGTTATGTGGCAAGTATAATATGTCAAGCCTTATTTTGTAACAATTATTAGTTATATAGGAATATATCAATACATTACAATAGTTACACAGTTAACATTTTATAGGTACGTGTTGTATACAAATTTATTACAAACTTAAAGATAAACATAAATTATTGTTAACCATGGTGTACTAATTGTGTTGGTATTAACTTATACTTGACTGAGTTTGATTAGTTTTTTTACAAACGTATAATATGAAGATCAACAACATTACATATCCAAATATCAAAAATGTTCGGATAATTTTTACAATAATGTCATCATCGTCAATGCTCATTGTTTCTGGATATTCTGTATGATTTAATGATTGAAAGTCTTCCTTATATAGTGGACTTTCATCTAAAGTTAATGAAAAACAAACCACACGACAATTTAAGAACGTAAAAATATTCAAAATGGATATGAAAAACATTTTTTCTAAAGAATTTGTAGGTAATTATTGATATTATCGTTATTTTTTTTTTGTAAATTATTATATATTATGTTCGCTTTTAGGGTTGTCACGGTAATTCCTTAATGTTTTAATTTTCATATTCAATTGTTTATTCTTGCTTATCTAAAATTTATATTTATCAATGATCATATACAAATATTATTTAATATTATAATATGTAAATTGAAAACAAGATTGTCATAAACGTTTTTCAATTTAAGTGTTATCAAAAATATTATGACATCAAATTTAAATTTTAAACTGAATAGTTTAGTATTAAATAATGTGTAATTTTGTTTATGTAAATGGAAATACTTTTATTATTAAAAATCACAGTCACGTTTTTATTAATAGCGTATTATTTTGAATAATATTTATAAGTATTTATGTTAATTATACATTTATAATTATACAATTTATTAAGACGTTTAAATCAGTAACAATACAAATAATACGCTGTATTATATATTATAATTTATAGGTAGTTAAATATAATTTAAATAAATACAAATATTACATGTAACATTATTATCAATAATTTTATTAAAGTTTCTAAAATTATAACTTCAGGCTAAGAAAGATTGCAGATAAAATAGCTGAGTTATTTTCATCTAATAAAAAATATTTATCATACTTTTATTAGATGTCTGGAAGGCAATATTGTTCATATTTTTTAATCTTTTATATCTTTTTATATTTTAGATTTAGAGTGTAGTAAGGCATATATTGGTTTTTAATCATGATTTTTATATGAATACATTTTTGAGTAATGAGAAAACTTTAATAATATATTGTATAAATTCATGAAGTATATTTTATGAATATGATATTTTATCATGGTATCACTTTGAACAGATTATTATTGTTCGTAATTGAATTAATAAATTGAATATGCATGTGACGTAGCTTTAATTTTTGAAGCAAATATGTTGGTAAGCTGAAAATTAAATATATAGATACATTTTTCTCGACTTAACGTAATCATATTTTGGAATTCTGGCATGTTTCCAGTAGTACCCATCTAATGTTCGATCACAACAAAGGAGTGTCAGTAAATGATTGATATTGCTTAACTTACTAGTTAACCTCGTTTAAAATAAGAAGAGTTTGACGATGCGAAATAATTATAGGTCGCGTATTTTGAGCGGTATTTGATTCGTTGATGAGACCTATTGTTAGACTATAATATACAACTTTGCGTAATATAAATTTGCGTAGGTTAAGTTATAATAAATAAATTATATTTTGTAATGTATATATTAATTATAAATTGTATAAGGTGATCGCCAAAATGTAAGATACTTTATTATTATATTAACTTACATATTTTATGGGTGTGTATATTTGTGAATAGGTCGTTCTAAATGATTAAGTGAAACATAATATGTATTAGGTATCTACTTCAAAAACATCAATTAAAGTCTAACTTGTACACATAGTTAAAGTTAAAATTGAATATTTTAGTTAGACTTTATGTTTATTTAAAATGTATTGATTTATAGGTATTATAAGACCTATGTAGTGTAATCGAGTTAGGTTTCTGTAAGTGATCATATTTTTATAATTTGTAGTTTATTTTTTTAAGTTTAAAGTTAAGCTAAATGTAATAATTGATGAATAGTAAGTAAATAAGGTATTCTATGAATATGCGTGTTTAATTAGTATTATGTTATCGCTTAATAAATATTGAATATTTTTGTACCATTTGTACTTTTTCCTTTTTTTTTTATACCGATAACCAATTTTTGTATTTTCTCTATTCGGCAGTCTATTCATAGTCTATTTTTAGTGATGTACTATATTAGGTACTTCATTTTATGAGACTTCAGTATTTTATTTTTTCTGACTTTTCATTAAATTCTATATTGGCCGTACGAGCTGAATCAGATGACTATTTTTATTTATATTATATTTTAACAACGAAATGTATACGTAAGTATATAGTTAAATATGACTGAATTTCAGTTGTTATGAAATATGTATGACGTGTTGTAGATATTGAACTCTAACAGCATTTTTCATGTTTTAATTCTTTAAGTTTATTTTATTGTCTAATTTGAAAATTAATTATTTTTTAATAAATGTTCTGAATTTTGATTCTTATACTATAAATTGATGTTGGTTGATAATTCTCAGTATATCAATATTAATGTATTTAAATAATAATAGATTTAATTAAATTATATTACCTTTAAATTTTGTTACCAAATACAATAATTTTGAAACATTAGAAATAGGTAATTATAATCGTTTTAGGCTTAACCAATAAATAAAAAAATGATTCAAACATTTTTTAAGTAATACAAATACTAAAATACAATAATATTCTCACTATTGATATTTTTGAAATTAAGATCTTGATTTGAAATTTGAATATTGTTAAATATAACAAACTATTAGCAATATTTTTTTATGATATGTATTGCCTTGATGCTTGCACGTAATTTAATATTTTTAATAAGATAATTTTAAAGGAAAATATTTTTGTTGAATATAATTAAAATATGTGTAGATCCATATCTTATTTTTTTCATACTAATTTAAGTTTAAATATATTCAATGGAAAAAAAAAATGTTTAATATTTCTCTGAATCACCACTAATCATAATCATCAAATCTATGTAGTGTTTTGTACCTCATGGTTATTTAATTATTCTGAACTTGTAAAAAAATGAAACATTTAATCGGTTTTTTGAAACCTAAGAAAGACAATAATAATAATAATTGGATAAAAACATCGTTTTAGATATACGTAAAATTTTTACTAACCCAAAAACTATTATTCCCCGTTATGTTTTTTTATACTTATTAAAGTATATGTAAATACTACATTATTAATCTGTTGCGTGGTAACGATTAGATATTCTAACAGACAACGGTATGCGAACGTTTTGCACGGTTAAGCTAGCATTTTTATTATTATAACGGCATGTAAAATAATATGTATTAATGTTTTTTGGAAATATTTTAAGTTATTATGAAACAATATTTTTTTCTGTTTTTATCTTTTTTAAAATTTTTCACTTTGTTAAGCAGAAACATATAATTATTTTTTAATTTTATATTTTGTGATTTTAAATACTGAGTAGACCACGAAAAAATAATGATTAATGAATAAGCAATACTTAATTTTTAACTATTTTATTTACATATTTTATTAGTCAATTGTACCTAATCATTTTATTTTTTAAAAATTACGCCAACCATACGATGACAATTTATTATTCATAACACGATGCGAGTCTTTTTATAAAGTTGTGGTAAACAGCTTGAGCGCGTGTTATCGAGCAGATTGCTCTGGGCTCTTCAAATATGCGTCTATCACCCTCCTCACTTGTCAGGGATCCGGTGCTATAAAAAGCGAGTCGGGTGGTTTATTCAAATGATGGCATGTAATTGGCTAATAAAATATGCAAATAAAAAATGTTTAACTTAAAAAATAAGCAAGTAGATATTGCTTACAAAAAATCATCTGTTTTCTGTGGGCTAAGTAGTTAATTACTTATAGGTATTTAAAGTTTAGATGAATGGAGAAGTGGAATAACTTTTTACGGAGTACCCCTGTACCACTCTACTTCGTTTTTTTAAATTTTAAACTCTTTCAACTATAATTAACTGTTTGTAATTCGATTTCTATATATTGAAATAGTTAGAAAAATATTTTGCTCAGGAATATTAAAATGAAAATTTATATTATTACTTTAAAAAGTAAAAATAATAATGATAAAAAATATAATTTCTTCAAAAATGTTAGCTTGTCTGTAAAAAAGATATATTTCCAAAAAAATTTAGAGTACCCATGTATTGAAAGAATCATCTTGTATACAGTATATTATTTAAATTTGTTACTATTCTCAAGGGTCTTAATATTTCGCGTTATCGTTATCGTAATCTGTAGCCTACATGAGTTCAAAGTACTGTAATGGTTATATTATATTATAGCACAATTTCAAATTTTGTAATAATAATAGATGTTTTACTATAGCTATAATGGGACAGTGTATCAGAATTTCATTCCTTATTTTTATGGTCAAAATGCTAATTGTCTTTGTATTTAAATTGTTTTATGTACCTTTAGATATGAAAATATTGTTGTTTAATCTAATTCATTTGACAGTGAATAAGCGATCTATCTACTAAAATGTCTGAAAATTAAAAACTTATTTATTCATAAATTGATTACTGGTTAAATATTTTAAAACAGTAACCGCGAATTTCATGAAACATTTTTATTATCTGTATACGCATTTCATACACAAGTATGAATTTAAATGATAGGTTGACGAAAACAACTTTTCCTCTTTAATCAGATATTTATCAGTCTAATTGTTTTATTGCTTATAAAACGGTAATTGGGATAACACATTGATGAAAGTTGATACTTCTATTTTATTAGTTGTGTAGTGTCAGTTTAAGTTGTTTAGCACAACAAATTATAATATGGATAATTTTAAACAAGATCTCTGTGAAAAAGAAACACCATAGTTACTTACGTAATAAATGATAAACTATTGCGTATACAAACTAAAATAATTAAAGAAAAACAATTGATTAAATCTAAAAAATAACTATATTTATAAGTAACTAATAAGTTTTCCTTATTCAATTTATTGTAGTTATTCAAATTATTAATGGCCACTGTTTAGCCAATTGGTCTTATTAAAAAAACAGCGTAATTGGTTTATTAATCTAAAATTTTTGAGCACAATTAGTAGATAAAAAGGTAAACTCTTCTGTAATGTACTTTGATGATATTATATTATATTATACATGATGTACATACATTCTACGTATCAATTTGGGTCCGGTTCAATAGTGCGGAAACGTTATTGAACGCTCTTTTAGAACGGCTGTTTGCGTTTCTATTATAACATTTATAACTACCGTTTATTGAGCAACGGATACATACGAGCGCTCGTAACCTCACGCGAACCGGTCGCGTTTTAAATAGTTTTAATATCCGGAAAACTAGGCGTATATATTTTTTAAAATGGTTCGGAGAAAAAAATACCTCATTGTAATATTGACTATTGAGACTATCAGCCGTGCAATTTGTATGCACATAATATATTATTATATATTATATGCCTCCGTTATATACGCACACCTGCCGGTTTATATTTAGGATTTCGTCTGGTTCACAGCTACAAACTGTTTTGGACCTTACAATATCTTAATTTTTTAATACCCACCCTCTCTACAAAAAAATAAAAATACTTCCAAATAATGATGTATTCATATTTTATTGCAAGTTTATAGAGGATTTTTCTATACAGTATAGCTGTTATTATTACTTAAATTTTCATTTGATAAACGTTGTTTAATATGATTACAATATATGTATTCTAGTTTTCAAGATTAATAGGATAAGAATATAATACTTCACTATATCTACCATAGGTATCCATTTACCAATGGATGAATATTGTGTGATTATATATGTATATATTTGTAGCTGTATTTAAAATCGAATTATATAAAATGTATACTTTATTTTTGAACTTTTATTTATTGAATGTCAGAAAAATAATTTTTAATTACAGTTTGCAGATCATAAGTATATAATTTATTATTAACACGCTAGTAATATAAAAATTTACGTATCTAATTATAAAATAGTGTTATCTATGCTAGTTACAAAAATAATTTTGACTATACATGTATAAACTTTTAATAAATGTCTATAAAATTATTACTTATTGGTTATTATTTATGATAATTTAATAAATTAATTTCAAATTCTATTAAAATAATAGACTCAGGATTACCGATTTTTTTTTTTTAACAGGCCTAGTTTTTTAACCCTTTGTTTTCTTTATTACTTTTATATTATGATATATTGTATAGTGTAACGTTTATTTTCCATAAGTCATAACTATTATGAATTTTATACAATTTTTTTTCACATGTGAAGAATACATTTTCCATATTTTTTAAAAGAAACGAATGTATAATTGATTTTAAAACAAAATACTCAGATGATTGACGTGCATGTTAGTTATAACTATATGGAAATGTTAAAGAAAGTCATTATATTAATAACGTTTTACACAAAATATATTCTTTTCGAATGTCATGAGATCAGTGTCTCGTACTTAACGGTGGATTTAATAAACACTGAATGCATGTTTACAAGGATTAATCCTTCTTAATACACATATGACATTTAATGTTTTTATGGATTTAAACATACAGTTATTGTATTTGAGACTAATATCTAATAACGTTTCGATTGTTCTATCGTACGTAGTACGAAATAAACTAAAAAAAAATGTTATCACTAGTGATCGTAATTGGTACCGGAACAAAATAGCTTCCAGACTAGTAGTGTTTTTTCAATCCCTTCCCTGATGATATCTTTAAAGAAATTAAGATATCTCGGACGATCAGTTTTTGTTTAGTCAGTTAATAGAGCTATTAAGTTAGAGCCTGTGGCAATGAAAAACATTTCGTCGAACATGTAAAATACATTTCGCGTGATAATGATTTTGACTTTTTATCGATAATGTTCCCATAAACACGGTGTATTGAACACTGTGGCTTATCCTTGATCTTTTTTTTTATATTTTAGAACATTGGATGTCTTAAAACTTTGAACCCATTTATGTTAATTCCTTTGTTTTTCAGTTAATGCGTGAAAAATACTCATTATTTTATTGTAATCATATTTTTTAAATTAGTAACCCGAAACGATATTATGTGGAATTTATCATTTAATACACCTACTTGAATATAAAAATCAGTATGATAATTATAGTTTGATTATTATCAAATATAGGGTAATTCTTTTAATATAATAGGTATTCTCATAAAAACTACTTATTTTTATGTTATTGAAAATATTGTTTTTATATAGGTAAATATCTAACACTAACCTATAGTACTATATTTATACATAACAAATTTAATTTTTACCATCGGGATTTTCACCCTTTTTACTTTCTTTTCAAGAATTATATTTTTACCTTCTTATTATTTTGAATTAAAATAATATAATGAAATAACATTTGGTTAATGCGGTTTTAAATGATTAAGTAGTAATACGATTTTATAGTCATACAAATACAAATTTAAAATTATATTAAATATCACATGCAACTTTTGGAGCAGTTCCATTCACAGATAAAAGATATAACACTAAAAAAAAAAAGCATATATTAAAACCAATAAATTCTTCATTTTACTCGGAATCTAAAATATAATACGGCTAATCTTGTTAGTTGAGAGTGTTGAGACACGACACAATGACAAGTTAATGTTGTGATATCCTTTTTAGATTTTTAATATTTATCCGTAAATGCCGTAAATGGTGTAGCTATTTATCATGTACACGTGAATATTATTTATTAAACGTTATTGTGATGATGCCTGTGCAATGTAAACGGTTTTATGTTAGTAATTTAACTCTTTCAACATAATACGACATAATTTTATATTATTTTTTGGGGGATATACATATACGAGTTATAATATGCAAATGTAAATAATATGATATGTATTTATGTATCTACTACGTCTTTCGACATACAAGTAGTTTTATATTTTAAAGTTATACATTTTTACTTCTAGAAAATTATGTCTACAGGCTATGTTATATTCAGTGTAAAATCAGAAAGATAAAAATTGCAAACTAATTGGTACGTTTTATAACTTGTAATTTTTATCATATACCATTTAAAGTATATAGTCTAATATATTTAATATTGTATACTTATTATTTTATCCTACACGATGTATATACCTATTTAAATATATTCAACTTAAAAAGGTATGTTATCACATCAATTTACCACAAATTAGTAGTTTTAAAAGTGGAATCAACGTTTTAAGATTATTTTACATTTAATGCGTACAGGTGTTAAAGATAATAGTTTTTCTATCCTAATTCATCTAGTTAGTGATATATATATATATATAATAAGTAATACCATACAATTATTAAAGATTCATTTTTTTAACTATGAGTTTTATTAATTCAAAATTATTTTTACAGGAACATATAAATTTACAGCAAGTTATAAATGTATTTTTGTATAAATAAATAATAATTTAGATTAGTTTCACCTGGTATAAATTTTGAATGTAATCTTTTTTCATTTTAGTATACAACCGCGTCTTTTATTAATAATAATTAATTAATAATCATTAAAAATTGTAAATAACTATAAAAACTTCAAATTAGATAATTTCATAAATACCCAAAATAAAATATATTATATTTTAAAAACTTAATATTAGGCATTTAATTATAGTAAAAATATTAATATTATATTTAATATAATTTATATGTATATGTTACCTATACTAATAAAAACCCTCTAAATAGTGAACACTTAAAAATAGAGAAAATCATTTCAGTGACTGGACTTTCCGGCATTTAAAGATTTCCGGTATTATACAAAAGAAGAAATTGATTGGTTGGCATATTAATACATCCGTCATCCACAACTACTAGATCTAGACATCTGAAATTTTCTGTAGAGGTTATGTCTTGTTTACATTTGTTGTTTTAACTTCTTGGTCAAAGCAACCCAAAATTGATTCGCTCACCAAGTTACATATACACACCAACTCTTATATCCAATCCAGTGCAGGTGAATTATTTATCTCAATTGAATTTTGTCTGCAAAGTGATGTACATCAACTACTTGTCCTTGCTACGTGTAAACTATAGTATACTGAGCACTGTACTTTATACTTGTTAATTTGTTTCCTGGATGAAGTCGGGTAAAACATCTAGTTATTCTACATAAATTATATAAGTATACTTCAATATTAAATATATATTAGCAACTAAAAGGTATAAAACTATATTGTATGATCAGCAAAAACTAATAAATATTATAAAACAAACTAACACTATCACGAAAAGTTTAATCCCTATAATTTATTTATTATGTATTTTTATATACCTATTTAGACTATAACAAGATTGGACTTAAATTTAAATTAATAAGTCGATATCAAATAGTTTTTAAATTATTATCGTGAATAATCAAATCTTTTATTGGTATTATTTTCGTACAAGACAGAAATTTAATTTTATGCTAGTTCCTATAGTTGTTGTTCGAATGCATTTTATGGCACCAATACTTACTATTATACAAACGGCATGACAATAGATATTTTACTATATGGTTGAAATCAAGTACAACTAACAATTTAAATCTCTATTTCTACGTAGTACATAGGTAGTGCCATTTAAACATACTCCAATGAAATAGTATAATGGGTTGTTCATGGGTGTTATTATAAGATTGACTGGTTTTAATTTATACAGTAGTAGGGTAGTTTGTATCATATATATTTTAATAAATAATGTATTGTTTATTTTTATGACTAACTTGATATTTCAGACTTAAATTGATAACTACCTACTATATTTTAGTATAATATATATTTAGATCATTGATTTATTTGAAATAGCTAATGTCATGATTTATTTATTTTTTTTTTTTTTTGTAAACTAGGTTAGATCATACAGTAAACAATTAAATGGTGTAATACGTTAATACTAATACACAGACGATAATAGCCAATTATAAAGATAATTTTCTCATGTATTCATTTATACTATATTTATACTGATTAGTCATTAGTCATTACTCATTGCTCTTATGTACATATACCATGCATTTATGCACTTGGAGACATTGTGGGCAAGTATACTAATATTTAATTAACAAAAAAAGTACCTGCACAGTCATACATCATTAATTGAGATAGATAGTTGAACTATAGGTATGAATAAGTATCCCTTTATATCTATGAATAAATTGTATGTAGTATATAATACTTTAATAAAATTTAATTGTTAAAATATGTCCCCATAACTATGTAGTATTATACTCGTAACTTACAATATTTTATTCATAACCACCACACATTCGATTCACAGATATGACTAATAAAATAAATTAGATTAAAGTCGTAATATTAAATTTTTATGTTTGAATTTTATGCTTTTCATTCGATAAAATAATATTGTTAAAAAATATATGGATATAGGTACCTTCCTATATCGCATAAACTATTTAACAATATTCATGATACGTGTTCTTAGTATAGTAATATAGTATTGTTAATTATTATTACCATTCAACTATCTACAATATGCACGTATACTTTAATAACAATATACCATAAAAGTGCAATAAAGTAGATGAATATTTTATAGCATGGTTTATTTTCAAATGATTTTTTTTCATCTTCTGACGTCATGACTTTTGGGCGGAAAAAATGAATTAATACTAACTGATTTTTGCGTGGGTTTAGAAGCTATTCTATTTTCATTATCCAAAACCAGACCTAGTGTATTTATTAACTCACTAAGTATCTGATATATTTATCCAATCTGTTTTTAATACGATTTATTATATAGAGTGGATCATTTTTTTTTTTTACTTTACGGTCATCGGTTAAAAATGCGTATATAAGCCGCATATATTGACGGTACGAGAATAAATTTGATTGAGTTTATATAAATGGACGTTTTTCGACAATAAAAATTTATAATTTAACGCATCACAGAATAAACCTGCTGTTGTTCATCAATTCAAACTTAAAATATTTAAAAGTTGTATTTTTCGGAAAACGGATTGGCGGAATCTGCACGCAGTTGTCTAGCGGTCCGTGTAAATACTCTGCACCGGTCAGAATCCTTATAATGGTACACCGAACAGCCGGTACACATTGTAATATAGGTAGGTACTAGATAATAATCGATATCGTTGTTCGGTGGCCGTAATAATAATTATACATTTACAATGTGGATTAAAACACAATATGCTCAACCGTGTAATTGACGGGCTCCGTCATAATACTCGTTATCCTCATCAAATCTACCCCGGGCCATGAATTGCCAATGGTTTAGCGCGTGACGTTAACTTATTCGTAATATTATTATGTTGTGGTTATTATTTATTCACAGACCTCATGTCTGTTGAGTGTTGACATCTCCACGTGGAAAATATTTATTTTTTTCGGTCGCTAAGTCAGCCTTGATTATCGGTTTAAAAATTGGACTAACACTTTTATTAGTTGAGCAAGTATTCCAGTTCAATGCTATCGTACTTTGTAAAATCCCATTAATTATTTAATAACGATTTATTAATTTTATCTAAATTATCTTGAAAAATATCTCAAATAAATCGTATCGCTTTCAGCTTCGATAAACAATAAACATATTCTATAGGTACCTACTATATTTTTCATAACATCTATATGTACGTATACTGGTTTTATTATATTATATGAGATACTTGTCTAGAACAATATATAATTATATTTATGGTTATAGATACACATAGAAAATATAATTTAATTTTTTAACTTTTTCATCGTTATCAATATTTATATTTTATGTTTACAGAATCGTATGATATTTTGCGTTTTATTATTTACTATTTTTAGAGTTTAATTAAAATAAAATTACATAAAATAAGTTAATATGTAGTTCAAAATCTGAATATGAACTTACAAATATTAACCATACTTACAAGCGTAGACATAGATTTTATAATAATAAAAAAATAACTGGATAGAAGCTTGTTAAAATCTGTGTCTTTTCATTATTCCTCATAACCGTATTTACTAAAATTTCTTCGACATTTTTTTTACGTGTAGAGAAACCTAATACAATAATACCTACCAAATATGTTCATACTTATTTTTTTTTATTATATTTTATAATAACTGTCTTGGAGGCTACAAGAATCTTAGCTCAATTTTTATAACTAAGGTATCAGACTTAATTGTTGAGCTTTTAAGATCTATCGTAAAACGTTTATCTTTCATTTTATCCTAAAAATTTCACTGTAAGACCAATGCATTCTTTAATTGAATCAATTCGCTTAAACCACTTGTTTAATACACGATTAGTTCAAATAAATTTAAATTTAATTTTGATGTGAATGGTATGTTATATCATAAATAATTAATATTGTAGAATACTAATAATATTTACGTCCTACATAAATAGTATAATACTTATTAACTTAATGATGATGGACCCGAAAGAAACCATTTTTATTGAAGCGTCAATGCGTAGGTAGTTGTGAATGCTCCGATCAAAATTATTTCGTGTTTATGCATAATGTTGTATTATTATTATATTATATTAATATATAATTCCCATGTTGTATAACTTAAATTAAAGATGACTTTCTCAACATGTCTATTTTACAATAGTTTTATAAATTACTCAAGTCATAACCATAGTGATTATAGTATTCTATAAAGTTTTAATTATATGCCTAAGTAGTTTTAAAAAAAATATATTTTGGACTAGAATTAATTTTTCTTAAAACATAACGTAAATAAATGATTAACTGAAACTTGAGTTATTTATGGATGGCGATTAGTCTTATTAATTAGAAATGCATTTTAAGTTATATTAATTTTGTACACTAAATTGCCAATGCAACCAAATTTGGACAAAATCTAATTGTTCCGTTTTAGAAAGTACATACACGATGTGTAATATGTACATTATAGCTGATAACTTCAAGTAATTATATAACATGAGTGTAAACGTAGTAGTAACAACTAGTTATGATGATTTACAAAGTATTGACCTAAAGTATTTTGTTATTTGAGCTTAAGTCTTACCCAAATGAAAATAAATTAATTTCACTTGTTACATTTTATAACAAACATCTACGATTGTTTAGTAAATATATTCGTATACATAGGCAGGCTATAAATAATTTATTGATGGTTCAAAGTATTTAAATATATATATATCATTTTGTAAATAATAAATATAATTTAGTACATTGTTTTTTTGATTCCCCGAGAAGCTAATTTTATACACTTGCGATAATTTAAGAGTTTACATTAAATAAATGAACGGATTGTTATTTTTAATTTATTTAGTTCCCTACTTTTTAAATATTTGCATTGGTTTGTTAAGAAATTAGCTTCTGATGCTTTTTTAAAAAAATTTTTACCTGAACGCTACACGCATGCGCACCGCAATGTAGAAAGATTTAAGGGGCATGTAGCAGTCTATCAATGGGATTCTGTAAACAGTACGCGGTTCGATGCTCGCGTGAGTGTTACCGACGGTAATAATTTATGCAAACAAACATACAAATTCAAAGTGGTATAAAGTTTTACTTTTTATAATATTTTTATTTTACGTAACAAATTGGCCAAAATGTATTATTTATAGTGTAAGTGAAACTTAAATATTTCTAACGGGTACTCATATAGGCATGTTTCAATTTCCATTAACTTATCATCATAAATATGATCGCAAGTAAATATAGCTAGGTTGATTTAGAGCTAAATAATAAAAAAAAATGTTTACTGTCAAACATTCATAAGGATATATGGTAGCTATATAAATTACTTACTATAAACGAACTATACATTTTTATTACACATTCATATTTTTATATTTTTATAACTTGGAATATTTGTAGATAGTTAAAATAGTCGTGTAAACGGGTATGTTTTCTTTTTTGTTTTGTATTTTCTTTTTTTATCAATACACATTGGTCAGCGTAATATGTTTGTAAAAATTATAATCAAGTATAGCTGTATACAAACATAATAAAAAAAGTTTTATGATGTGGTAATTTTATATTTTCTAGTTTTGTCTGATGTATGTACAATATTGTTCAATTATACATGGGTACGTAGTATTATTATTAATAATATCTACATCGAAAGTTATATGATCAAGAATATTTTGTAAATTATATCAGTTACTATAGCTTAAAGTATTTTGACAACTATTTTAATATATTTAAAAATAGTTTTTGTCATAATTTTAAGTTTAAATTATGTGTAGAAGTACTTTTTTAGAATGTATTATCCACAAATGTTTTAATCGTTTATAAACTTAATTAATCAATTAAAAATATTATAGTTTGAAATTTAGGTAGTAGATATTATTCGTAAACAAAGTAACAATCATAAATTTGATTTTTCATAACTTTTTTTGTTATTTAATATTTTATTTTATCTCGTTCTTCGATACAACATTGATATAAATTTTTGGTCTTTTACATTTTTTGAAGTATATATTTCGATTGTATTGTATATTTGCATTATATAATATACAATATACAAAACTAATTTTTGTAGTTAAAATAATATAAGTTATACAATAATTCTAACAGAATTATACAATTTATACATTATTTTTACTTTAAATTTTATTTAAAAAAAAAAATACTTTTTGATACCGTAACTAAGAATAATAATACATTTTTTTTTTTTAGAAAAATTAATTTTTAATTTTTAATCTATATAAATATAAATATATATATTTATTAGGTACCTAAATATTTATTATCTTTAACTTTATTTTAAACCATAGTCAAATTTAGAAACTTTTGTTGTAAATTATAAAATTATATCATATAACATAAATAAATTATAGTTACTTGGAAAGTTTTATTAAAAATATTAATATTTGAAGAAAAAATATTTTTGTTTGAATTTAAATTGTGTTAATTACTATTCTATTTGTTATGCGATTGATTAGAGGTATACGTTTCCCATAAAAACAAGCAACTATTGTTTTTTTTTTTTTTTTTATTGGATGCATGCCTTCTTTACTAATAACTCAATGTTAGCTTTTAAATTTAAATTTAAATAATGTCTTGTATATCTTTTTAAATTAAATATTTTTATTTTTATTCATTTCTCAGTACTTATAATTTATTTTTCGATATTTTATTTTAAATAATAAATCATCAAATTATTATTATTAAATTTGAGAATTTAGTTTATATTTATAAATTGAATCTGTGACGATTTAAATTATAAATTACTATTCCATTATATGCCTATTTATATTATAACTCGAATTGTGCAATATGTCATAATCATATTAATATATTGTATTGGCATCAGTCACTGTGTGCGTTATACAAAATTCAATCCAAGAACTTTATAGATGATGTGCACTATTCGGCTATATATTTATATAGTAAAATCGGAATAAATTCAATAGACCAATAAAAATCGCACCATGCATAATAATAAGCTAAGAATTCATTTCCTCCCATTAACATATATACACAAACGTCTATAATGTACAAAGTCCGTGTCTGGGACGTTATGATTTATTATTTATGAATCGTAAATCACCCAACAGTTATGCCCTTTTCATCTATCTGGACAGCCGTGACAACAGAGTAGCGCCCGGCGCTCATACCTATACGTTCATCACTGGTGTTCAACGGTATAGGGCAGGCGTCGTCGACGTAATTTATCTTCTGTGGTAATAACTAATATTGGTACTATATAAGTTTTCTCTCGATAAGACGTATTTATCATCGAAATGTTGTAATAATTAATGTCGATTAGTCTTTGGTTTTTCATTATAAGATCGTACATTTTTTATTTTTTATTTTATGCGAATAGTATCGCATTAACGGCCATATAAACAGGAATTTGATATTTTTGTCCACAAAAAAAAAAAAACACATGTATCTCGGTGATAATGTATTTATTTAGTAAAAATATAGATTAACAATGACATTTTGTGTTAGACGTATACTTCTTGTACAGGTACTGGTCGATACAAATACAAGGATTAAGAATAGTAGGTATAGTTCTATTGATAGTAGGTATAGTTCTATTGCATTATGTTATTCTATAAAGTTTAATTTTTGCGTGGCCAATTTGTTACGAACAATATTACTCGTGTCTAAGATAAAGTACACCCTAGAAATAAACTCGGTTGTATAGGATTTCAACGATCGAAGGATTTGTCGACGATTACAATATGAGGGTTGATCGACGAAAAATGGATTTCATCGGTATTGGATTTTCCGTATTCCTATTGGCTATCGCAGTAAGTCTTTACAATCATATAATATATTATTAAATAATAACGTAAAATTATTAAATGATTCATTAGTCTGAAACTTTTAAACTTTGGAAAAGTATAATAATATGGCGATAAAGGTTTCCATTTTTTTCCATTTATGTCATAAACTTAATATTATATTTATTTAGTTAAATATGCTGTATTATATGCAACTTCAGCCCAGAAAAAATAAACTAACATAAAATAAAGCGCTCGGTGTAATTTTTGTTTGAGTGTAAGTTCTTTAATTCATAGAAAAGTCGGATCGGTGTACTTTGATTTTGTGGTAAGATCTAAACGAGATAAGAAAATTAATTGTGGTAGTTTGGAATATTAGATATAGTTTTTAGTGAATTTTGGTTTAAGTGGAATAACTTTAAAAGAAAATAAGTTATGCTGTTAAAACTTTTAAATTTAGTGGCTCAGTGATGTTCGTTGAAATGTTTTTCAGTAAGTTTATGTTATTTCATAATAGTATATTATTATAATACTCTATAGATTATTATGTATAAAGAATATTAGTTATTAGTTAATGGTCATAGGTACGATTAAAACTAATTTAGTTTAGTTATACAAAAGCGATTTCTTTAGTTTATTCTAATTTGAAAACGAATAACTATAGAAACTTAAAATATTTATCAACTATTTATACTATTATTTCTATACATGATATCATTTTCAATTTTTTAACTTTTTTGTGCTATTTTAGATGATTAAAATTTTTGATTATTTTAAGTTATTTTTTTTTTAATGTTAATAAACAAATTTTCGCTTAGGCGAAATACTTGAAAATTTAATATAGGTATACGGAATCATAAGTTGTTATTAATTGAAAAAATCAATTCTAAAATTTTATAATTGTTTAAAGTTAATTTTTAATAAATTTTACAGATCTTGTGAAAATTTGCTATTTTGTCGTTATTAATTTATAAAATTTTTAACATCCATACTTAAGATTTTTTAATATTTAATTCATCACTCATTATACCTTTTTAAATCTATACTAAAAAAACATTTTTCACCAGAAAGTCAAATTATTTTTTTACAAGCACTTAAAGTTTTTACGACATTTGATATTCAGTCATATTTTTCATAAACGATTTTTGATATTTTATTCTAATTAAAAAATGAATAACCGTAGATACTTGTTATTTTAAACTCAATGTTTATATTAGCATATCATATTCAAAGTATAATTTTTAAATATTTTGTCTTTATTAAGCTATTTATAAACATTTGTAATTTAGAATTTTTTTTTTATAAACATCGATAAAAAGTTATTTGCTTGGTCAAAATTTTGGAAATTTTACTAAAAAATTTCATATTAAATGTTTTTATATTTGTAAAAAAAATAATAAAAATACATTGACTTATTAATTTGGATTTAGAACTTTGTGAAAAGTCCCAATTTTATTTTGTAGTAAGAAATTCATAGAAAAATTCTTTTTTGTATTTGAAAATTGAATACAAATTTGTTCATAATTAGAATATACAGGAACAAAAATGTCTAAAAAATGTATAAACTTGATTATTTTTTATAGTAATTTAAATAACGATGTTAATTATTTTTTACAACTAAAAAAACATTATTCATAAGGATTTAAGACTTTTACGTGTATTATGAATTTTTCTAAACGTAATATTTACAAAATATGTAAATACATTTTAAATTATTGCCTATCTGTAAACTGGTATTAAATCAAAAATTAATAACAATAAAATAATATCGTTTAATATAAGTACGTATATAATATTACAATAATTAAATATTAATAATATAATTAATTGAATGTTTTTAGCAAACATTGAATTGACCTAATGTAATACTAATAGTAAAATAAATTACTTGTAAAACGTATTCACTCAGAATCGTTTTTGTGCACAATGATTGATGTATCAAATTAATTTATATTAATTACTTTCAAATTTAACTCATACTTTAAACTTTAAAGTGATTTATTTTACAGCAGATCGGTACCGCTAGCCAATCTTTTTTTAAATGTGTTCGTCTAAATTTAATTTTATTCTACTCTTATTTATTACAATACCAGACAATGTGAATACTTAATATTTAAGTACAATATTATTACAGTTGTTAATTTTACCATTACATTTTTTTTGGGGGTGAAGATTATTTTATGTGTATAATATTAAATCTGAAGTATATACAAAGTACACGAAGTTTTTTTTTTAAATAGATCGTTTATTTGTATTTAAATATTGATGTACGTACCTACTATTTAATTAGTATTGTCTGTTGGATTACTGTTATCATCACACCGTAAAACGCAATTATTAAGAACAAATGTTTGAAGAATAACGGACTTCGTTTTACGGTTGATTATATGAAATAAAATAATTTTTTTATTATCACGCTATTTTATGATGCTGGACGCAGTTATAGTTTTTTACATGTATAAGTATTTTATTTGTAAATACAAAAAATACTTTTTTTAATGTGTGGTTTTCATCGCTATTTGTCATTTTGAAGCATTTCCGGTAAATAAAAACTTTTAAATTGGATATATTGCGATGTATTATTTGTGTAATCGTGATTTCGTTGTATTTGTATACATATTATAAATTATAATTAATATACTATAATATGTGTGTATGTGTCGAGTTTTTAGTTTCTTTTTTTCTGTGACATTGAAATATGTAATACTCCCACGCGCCAATGAAATGTAAACAATTTAAAATAATCCTAAGGTGTAAGGTGTGTAAGGTTTGACAATTTTTTTAATTTTTTGAAATAAAAAATTAAATAGGTTCTTGCTGAAACCAATAAATCTGTCAGCAGGCTAAATCTAAAACGAGATTAATAGTGTTTAGTTCAGCGGTACCGTTCAAATGACGACGCCGTAATAACATATGAACAAACAACCTGAATATTTTGTACCACTGTTTTTAGTGTTATTGTTCAATTATTATTATTTTTTAGACCAATAAATATTATTCAGACAAATAAAAATATTTGTGAAAACACTATTATAGTATTTTAGTGCGGTAACATTGTATGTCAAAAAGGGGGTTCATAGATTTTTTACGTTATTTTTTTTATTATATTGTATTAGACTATGTACATAATAAAGTTTTACTTTCTCAACCCGAGATAAGTATTTTATTTCTCAAGATTTTGGACACGAAACACACATTACATGACATTTTATTCATACTCCTAACCAATACAGTGTCCATATATTGACTTTATCGTTGATATTAAATTTATGATTATTTGGAATGTCATATTGCATCGATTCAAAACGAACATTTAGTTTCTTTTAAATGTTTGTTAGCACTGTTAGCAGTATTTATAAAATTGGTATACATATAAAGAAAAAAAGTGCGTCTATATTTTACGTTTAATTTAAAAAAAAAAAAAAAAAAAAAAAAAACGAAAATGGTTAACGTAATGATCATGATCGAAGAATTGTAACACATACTTATACGATCAATTTATAATAATTATCGTCGTATTATGTTATTCGACGACTCAACATTATAGCAATAGTAATAAATTCAACATTTTTATTATCAAGATACTTTTATTTTATTTTTCCTTATAAAATAGCTTATTGAAGGCGTTTGAAAAATAACACAATAATCGATCAGAACTTGGAGAATTGAAGCGTATGAAAACGTATGGCATTGGATTCCGATGAAATGTGATATTAAATAATAATTAAAATTTCCGAACAGGTGACGTATTTTAATAGAGTTAAAAATTAAGATGATTAAATTATCGGCACACTTTATGGCACCGACACTGTTGGTACAACGATACAGATTTTCCTAAGAGAGGAAAACAGTGATGATAGTATCTGCCTATAGTGTAACATATTTTACCGATTAAAACTGCGCGGCGGTCACACGTCACGCGGTGTTGCAATAACGGACGGCGATCGTTCCCGGTTTTTCAAGTATCCTCGGAACGGTCTCTTTACATTATGTTAGTCATTATATTATTATAAATTATAACAAATATAGTATTTATATAATATAAATATATTTATATATACATGTATGCGAACGTTGTGCAACGGTCACTACTAAAGTGCTCAAAACTCTCTGACCACGCCGTATGTCAATTTGTGGACACACATAGGTCGCAATCCGGCCCAGATTGACTGTTTGAACGCTGTAAAAAAATTATTTAAATAAATAAACACAATTATAATTTGACAAAGTTCAAGGAATTTCTGTTGAGAAATCGTGTACCATAGAAACCGATTCCTATGTTAATAACGATTTAATACACTTATGGAGTGTCAACATACGTAAAATATAAGAAGGCGTATAATGAATTTTGCTTATTATACGGATCCTGCAGTTAACGAGTGTTCGGTAGTATATTATGTATAACGTGTATATGGTATACTGTAATATAATAATGGTCGAGTGCATTTTGGATGATGAAACGCAATAGTAATAATCATTATCGCGGCACAAACTTCCCATATTGTATCGATATAATGGTTGCGACTGATTGAAATGCATTAAAAAAAAATATCAGGCATTTCGAGAAAAGTTTTAAATTATTAACTATAATAAGATGTATACTATAATTTTAGTATAGAGTTGTATTTTATAGTCCAAAAATCTATTAGACGGACGCCACTGAGACGTAAAAAAAAAACTATTAGAAAATAATACGATAAATGTTGTGCGGTACGACTGGTACACAGTACACACGCATCGGGACGCTATATGACAAGGAAAAAATAATATTATGTTTATTGTCTTTCAATAAATTTCGAGATTGATATTGTATGAACGCATCGTGGCTGATATAAAAAATATATATATTATAACATTTATAACATTCGGATAAAAAAACACTATTGTATACTATACACACACGAATTGATATGACAGTAGGCTGTTGCGAACGACCGATGTAAAGATAACTATATAAGATGATGGTTAGACTGATTCTTGGCAAACTCGGCTTAATTCGAGGATCGTGAACAATTTTATTTTATTTTTTTTCATTTTTTTTTTGTGCGCATCATGTATTTGTGGTTTTTATACGGGTTTACGCGTTTGACGAGATTAAACATTATAATTAACTTCCGCTGAGAAAATATGACAAACGTAAGCGTTAAAATAAAACATCTGCCAAAAAATTCCACGAGTTCTATCTTAGGGGCACAGTTAAAAATGACTATCTGGAACTTTTTCCAGTGTTATAATCTCAAGAATTAATAATGTACACATCGATGCGAACATAAACAATTGACTGCAGTGGACGGATTTATAATAAAGTGTAAATGTTGCGTAGATTGAAAAATGTATATTTAATTTTTGTTTAATACTCTTTATTTTAATTTTATATGTAGGTACTCTGCATTATTTTAAATAACATAGATATGTTTATGTAGTGTAGATATAATGTGATTATAGAACATTCAATTTGTTTTATTATCGAAGGTAAATTAAACTTTTTATGATTTACGCAAAATACTTTAAACAAAAGTTTTATAATATTTTTTAATGATTAATTATCTAATTTAGTAAGTTTAATATGTATGTATCAGTTTTTTAACATTCAAATTCAAAAAAAACATGGTTTAAAATAATTTTAAGAATGTTGTATTTATCCAAGATATTGACCTAAATAATATTTTTTTAAATGTGTATGGGAAAGACATAAAAAAAATAATTGTTGCTAATATTTTTAAGTTAATACGTTGGTGCTCACCTAAATTCATAAAATGAACATGGTATTAAATTTTTTTTTTTAAATTGCTTCAAGCTATTTTAGTTGTAATAAAAAAAACGATCACAATTTTCATTTGGTTTATTATTAACTATAGCTAATAAAATTAAAAGATATATTTAATGCACATTATGTAGTCAAAGAAAATAAAATTATTAACTATTAAGTTCAATTATGTTAATGTGATGTAATTAAATATAATATCATACGCGCGGTTGTTAAGAACTATACTTAAACATATTAATATAACTATTTACTAAATATACATACATCGTACATACTTTCGAATATTAATTTTTTTGCACTACTTTTACTTATGAACTAAAATATGACTATTTACTACTTATATTATATTTTATATAATATACTTATAACTTTTATTTTCCTTATTAAATAACTTATGATACTATTTTTTTTCTGCAGAAACAAGTCATCATAAACCAATTTTGTTTAAAATAAATTTTTCGCGGTTTTTAATAATTTGAATTTTGAGTCAATAATATATTTTATAGTATGTAACTACAACTTTAAACGTTTTCAGTAAAATTAAAAATAATTTTACCAAAACTAAAAAAGTTCAAGTAAAAATATAAATATAAATATGTAAAAAAAATTAAATAAAAATCCTAATTAATGTTTTTAAATAGGTTTAGGGAAATGTTCTCCTTTTAAAGTTAAAATTCAAACGAGATTATTATTATTCTTTTTTAATTTTCACGTCCGAAATAAGGCTTGAATATGAACGAGAGAAAAATCTGGTAAATTCTTCGCGAGTAAAACCGAGCTCGTTGACCCGCGCACCCGCCACTGAATTAATTATGATCGTTGGCAGTCGTTTGGCTTTTAAAACCCTCCACCGCCCCCACCACCTTCACAACAACATCAGATCTGACCGTGATTACCGATTGGTATAGTACTCATCGACCATGTGGTTTGGGGGCGGATATATTTTTGTAAGCCGAATTTATCATTATTATTAATATTATTATGATCGTGCGCGGCCGCGCGAGGGAGGTCGAGAGAAAGAAAACTGCGTAACCTTGACATCACGGTCCATTGAAACGACAGTAGTAAGTGTCCAATTGGTTTTTAACAACGCTTTACTGTCCGCACATAAATCATGTAATTTTTTTAAATAACAAACAAAACAATGTCTTATTATCTCATTTATCGCGTAATAGCTAATGATAAATTGACAAAATCTAAACGATACTTCGTAGCCGTGTATCATATTTTTTAATATGTATTTATAGAATATGATATTCACCATGAGAACTAGGTTTATTAATTCTGTGTAATATTGTCCATGAACACTCAGAGGGTGAAAAGTAAAATATATGTTGTTGTGGCAAAAGTATAGCTATTGAATAATAAACGAAGGTGATGTAAAATCAATGTAAGTCCACTGTCCACTATTACCAACCCTTTAGGATAAAATCATAAATATCTAAAGTAATTATTTAATTATTTAAGTTAATACAAGTTAACCGCAATTTGTTGTGTATAATATGTATTTTTCCAGGTCTTTTGTTTAAATAATTGTTCAATAATGCGATCAGTAAATCATTTAGCCACGTATCGTATATTTTTATAATACGCACAAACGGTTGTTATTGACAAAGGCAATAACATATCTTATGTCTTATATCTAATCATCAATAACCACTCGTTTAAGGTCTATGGTAGAATTTTGAATGTGTTTAAATAATTTTATGTTGTCTTGGGGGCTCTCATGAAATGATAAGACTTTTTGGGCGTGTATTTTACCCATAGTGTCTCCGCTAGTTGCAGAACTGGGCGTAACTACAGATTACGATTTCGAATTCACACACAGCAAACCCTTTATAATGGTTTTTTAAAATATCGAATGCGAACCTACTTTAGGAAGTCAAAACGTGTCCCAAAAATAAGTATCCCTATCGGGTCCAAGTAAACATTGCTTTACAAAATAACGTATCGATTTAAAATCTATAGATAAAATAGGTATAATAAAAATTAAATTTCATAAATGTATAAAGTTATTTAATAGATACACTGATATAAACTTTTAAATATTAGTAAGCCTTAGGATTTTCTTGTTGTATCGTTTAAAAAGCTTTACGATTTTTATTTGTTAACTCGTGCGAATGCGTAGTATCATATTAATATCAAAATTTAGAATTTTACTTATTTTGTTTTAAATCAAGATATTTATTTGTATAGTTTCAATAACCACCATAATCACAGTATGTCAGTATATTCCATCTAATTTGTATGGGCCACAATCGCGGGATATGAAAAAGGAAAAAGATCACTTTGTGTCACAATCGGATATACGTTACAACCAAAAACGACAGTATAACGCATATGACGTATTATAGTACAAGTCTAAATAGGAAAGGATTTAAGGATATTACACTGCAGGCGAGTATAGAGGAAACACACTCGTTCGTAAATGCGGGCCCCTTACGACGTTAATTTATCGCCGTTATTAATATTATCATTTTTTTTCTTACCCGACTCATAACCGACAAAGTTTTTAAGTATCCAAACATTTTAGGAATTGTCCTCCAATCGCGTCTGATGATGCCGTTGTCTATTAACCGTCTCTACATGGATCTCAGCATGGTTATAATACAATAAGTTTGTGCACGTATTAAAGTACATAACTTCATCGTGTTATAATAGGACGCCTATACGTACTTTACGTTTACCGCTAGCTGAAATAACCGCGAGTTCCTCGGTCTAATAATAACACATAAGACACTAATGTGTCGTTAAAGTTTTTAAGGCATCGTTGAAGTGTCGGACGAGTGTGCGTTGTACGGAAAGCGTGACTGCTCAATAGTATATAATAGTTCGTTTTTAAATGAAAATAAGTACACTGCACTTACGTTCTCTAAATATACACACGAGGATTATGAACGGAATTTAAATCGAAATCACTATCGAGAAATGCGTTGGATAATATAATTATATTTTTTATTTTAAATGGCACGTCTAAAATATAATAATTCAATATCAAGTATTGGTAACATTTTTAAAATCACAAGATATTGAACTGTCATATTACTATATTAGTATGAAAAAATGTATATTTGAACGAAAATTATATAATTCATTAATCAATAAATTATGTTAAGTATACCTTTTAATTTAATCAAAAATTTTAATTTCGTTTGTAGAAATATTAAAACATTATTGATGTAATGTATTATTTTGCATTTCATTGATATTCATGTTTATTTAAAATTTAACTGCGATTTTTTTTTTTATACAGCTTTTTATAAATTTAATCATATTTATTTGTAGACATTTATTACTAATAGTTGCTAATACACAAAAGAACTTTATATTGGTTTCCGAATAATTTATTTTTAAATTTAATTTCTCTATAGACGTCTATTTATCTTTACATACATATCAGATTTAATATTATCGGGCAGTCACTAGGCAAAACATATTACACTTAGTATGCCCTTGTTTTTACCTATTTATTAAACAATAATCCCATGGTAATTACAAGATGTTACTGACTTAATTTTAAATTTGTACAAAGCAATTTTATTTGGCTTTATAAACATGGGGTCATTAAATAGATTAAACGGTAGGATACAAGAAAATCTATTGGTCATTTATACTTTCATGTAGGTATTGAAATATGTAAATATATTAATTTAAGATATGTTTAATTTTTCATTTATAATTTTAAAACAACAATTTTGAAAAAAATGCAGATGGTTCATCGGTTTATTAATATTTTACTACTCATTCAATTAATAAAATTCTAATCTGAAAAACTAAATGGTTTACTTAGGTATACATGAAATGTAATTTTATACTCTTTTACTCTTTAATGAACAATTTACTTAAATTAAAAATAATTATTCAAGTTTTAAATTTTACTTGATGATTAAAATCGTGTACATAAACTACAATAGAAGACGGTTTATTCGTGTTTGTTGATGAATTAATTATATACATATTCTTTTAATGGATTATACGTAAACATAGAAGTAAATTTATTTCAAGGGACACGTAATACATGTAATATTAAATACAATATTGTATAACTAAATATCAACTGACATTTTCCATAAAATCGATGTTTTTTTAACGATGTAATATGAAAAAGTAACAAATGTGGTGTAAAATATGTGTACGCTACGTACACTGCAGTACATATACGTTATTATTTTACAACAAATCAATTATCGTAGGTATTACCGCAGTCCGGCAGCATTGTGAATTCCTGCAGCAACAGCTTAATAATATCCAATTGAACAGGAATCGTCAAGCGCCCCCCCAAAACTAACGATTACTGGAAATATTAATTATCAATGTGGAACCGGCACGGCATCTGTACACATATCATTATGTATAGGTACCTACGAGTATAAGTACCCATACGTATACCGCGATAGCTGTAATATCGTGTTTGTATACCGGGTCGACCCGCGGTCGGAGCGGAGGCCCCGGTGAGAAGTATTTCGATACTCGGCGGATTATCGTTCGCGTCGATTCCCAGTGCACGGGCAAAAGAAATAATAAAATGATAATAACGACGTGATATTGATATTGTACGCATTCGTATGAATAACACGATACACACGAATGATGTTTATCGTGCACGGACACGCGAACGCCGCGGCCCGGCTCCCCCGGTGATTTATGTTGTCTAAAGCGCCGTAATAATATTAACTGGCTGTTGGGACCGCAACGGTAGTTGATTGGAATCTCATCTGTGCACAGCACATCACATATGACTAATACCATACACCCCGCTCGCGCGTTTAAGATAATTGATTTTTCAACGTTGACGTCTAAATCGCATCCGCGACGCCATCGTGGTGGTGCCCGCGTATTAGACGTATAGGCGGGTAGATGGATAGGTAGGTAATAGCAGGCACACCTATGTAACTGAATGGTATTGGAAGCCTAAACTTGGATCCACGCGCGTGTACAAAATATGAACAATATAGATGCATACAAAAAACACCACCATATATAATATGATATTGTAATTTTTCAGGATTTATTGAGTCGACGGCGTTTGTGCGTTCAATAATTGTTTTCTAATACCCACAATATTATTTATGTCTGCGTGCGTACGCGTGTGCAATGTTCATTCATCTCCGAGGCCAAATGTTGTTTGATCACTGTTGGTTGTGATTTTATTATACTATTATTATAATGGTCTCGGCGCTCCGAGATAATTTATTGGCGTTTTTAATTTTTTTATACATTTTAGATTAATTTTTGGAGAAAGAATGAAATATTATGAACGTTTATCCGTTGTTAGTGCATGCGATACGATAAAATATTATAATCATGAAAACTGGCAATGTATCATTTAGTTTATATTCTCGTGATCTCGCCTAGTATTACGTAAACTATTTTCAAACATGGCAAATTAGACGTTATGACGGTATTCTTTTATCGAATATTCATCCTATATTATCTTTTTGGAATTTGACGTGTTCTTGGTAGATAGTATTTACTACTTAAACCGATAAACCAATAAACATGCATAAGCCTCGCAGGCTCGCAGCGTGCACATATGATTCATAGCACGAACTTATATAAAATATGTGCCATATGGCACACATGCCTTGTACATTATATAAAATATGTTTTGTTTTCTGTTATAAAATACAAGTGATGAAGATCACTTTCATAATTATCATCTAATTGATTGATTTTTGTTTTTTAGGTAGTCAATTGTGATGGTTCAATTGGTGGACCACTAAAGAAATTTGATGGTTGCGGTGTATGTGGTGGTGACAATAGTACTTGTCGCTTAATTTCTGGTATTTTCACTAGACCCGATATGCCAACTGGATACAATTTAATTACCAGATTACCAAAATCTGCTTGCAATATTACCATAAATGAACTTAAACCATCAGCTAATAATATAGGTAAGTACGTAGTATATACATATACATGAATAATGAAAATAGGTATTAATTATATATACTATTATTGGAATAAATATTAGTTATTCATAACTATAATTATAGGTAATCGTTTTATTTAAAAATTGAAAATGTAAGGTTTAGTAAAATATAAAATATAATTATTAAAATATTTGATACATTAAGCAATTATTTAAACTAAATAAGGTTTATACTTGTTTGTTTTTGGGCCAAGTTGAACAAGAACATTATCGGGAACGGATTTTCTAGCATTTTCTACAGTTTATTAAATAATGTTGAATATTTATAAATACAATTTGAAAACTTGATACGAGGTTGCGCATGAGTAGTTAATACTAGAAATTAAAAAAAATCTAAATAATAACAACTTTTTTTTTATAGATATTTTATGAACTTTGAGTTTAAATTTGAACGAAGTTAAACTTTTAAACGATGAATACCGATATTAATTATTTTTTTATAATTCTAAAATATTATTCATAGGGATTTAACGTTTGTATATATATTATGAATTTTACTACAAAAAATGATATTTTAAAAATATATAGATTAATTTTAAGCTACCTATTACTTATTTATGCTATGAACTTATTCTGCACATTGTTTTACGATAAGGATGGTATTGATTCAAAAGTTGATAATAATAATAATAATAATGTAGTGTATATTTATAATATTTTAATAATAAATAATTAAATATAAATTATATAATAAATGTAATGTTTACGCAAACAAATTAATCGACGTATTTTATAGCTAATAATATAATAAATTATTTTGATAGAACCTAATATCAAAAAACATTTCACGAAATGTACTTGGTGATATAGACTGACAGACAGTCTCCTCTTAAAATAGTTTTTGCATATTATTACAAATCATTAAATTCAAACTTAACGCATCGATTGCAGTAATCTACTCGACATTTAATGTACAGCAAAGAAGTATTCACTTGCCCACTGTTTTTACTTTTGACCTACCAAAATTCCAACTAGCTCCAATTTCTTTCCAAAAATCGTCTTTAAAGTTGACAATTGAAATATTTTTAATGCCTTAAAAGGCAATAAGACATATCATCCTGAAATCAATTTATTCATCGCTCTGCTCAGAACGTAATAGTTACATAATTACAGTGATGATCATTACTCAATAAAGTAATTTTTAATATATCGTATACAATAGTATGTATAATCAAATTTAATTATATACATGTTTTATTAGACGTTTATAATGTTGTATTATAGATATGTATATCGTAGGCATTTTATAATATAATTTTTTTAAATATAAGTAATTAATATCGTACCTATTTGCTTGCAGCATTAAAACACACTGTCGGCCCATACATTTTAAATGGAAATTGGACGAATAGTTGGCCCGGAGATTATGAAGGAGCGGGTACGGTATTCACATATCGTAAAGAAAACGGTCATTTTGGCGAATCCATATTTGCCGCAGGACCGCTATCAGAGTCTGTTGACCTCATTGTAATTACAACATACTACTATTCATTATTCACGTTTATATTATTATTTATTATTTTAACACATCGTCGCATAATTTGTGACTTGAACCGTTTGCAGTTGGTCTTCAGGTATACGAACCCCGGCATCAAGTATGAATATAAATTACCACTAGACGTGCCCACGCAGGATGAGTCGATAACGCCGCCGTTGATCAGACACCATTCGCATATGTCTGCATATTATCCCGGTTAGTATATTTGTGATATTTTATTTATAATATTTAATATTTTAAACGCTGAGTTGGATAACGAAAGTACTGGGTTACCTCGACTATCTCTATGTTTGTAGTTTAACAAAAAAAACTGTTTCAAAATATTGATATCCCAACACCATAGGACACTAAGATAACTAATTTAAAATCTACAATAGTATAATATTAAGCAATTACACAAAATGCTGTAAAAATTATCAAAAGCAATTAAACGCTTAACATGCGCATCTAAGCGCATTTATTGTGTGTAATAACAAAACGCATTACCCTAAACAGCCTAAACAGTGGTAGAAGTAACGATAAACACGACTAGTTATCGTTTCAGTATCTATATCTTGTCATCTATCTCTGCGTATTTAATTAATTTTTTTTTACATCGTTGGGTTTCGTTGTAGGAAACTATTTGCCGTTTGGTGACGATGTATATACGATGAATAAAGGGTCAGAACTCGATAACGAAGACAATACGTAAGTTAATAATATATATTATTAATATAATAGAATTATTTCAAAACAATGTGCTTCCGATGTTATGATTGGTGTGGCCGGTGTGGATATAGTTAAAAATATTTTATTTTGCAGAAAATTTAATCAGGACCAACCATATGGAACACAGTCTGAGTTTCAAGGATTCATCGGCGATGAAGCTGTAAAACCGCGAAACAAAGGCAGAAAAAAGAAGTTTGTATGGAAATTGACAGGCTATTCTGAATGCACCAAGACTTGCGGTGGAGGTAATGACTCATTAATTTTTGTATAATTTAATAATAGGTATCGTTATCTACTTATTCACATAAATCATTTTAAATTCATATTATTAATAATACATTTTTATTTTGAGTTTAATTCACTAAATCCTTATAATTTAGCGTAATCATATAATTTTACAATTTTTGGAAAATATATTATAATAGAATTTATTTGAAACTAAAATACATGATATAATATAGGTATTTATTTATATAAATTATATGTTTACTAAGATTCATGTAAAATGTAAGATATGTTATTTAAAAAATCATTTCATCATATTATTAATTTTTATCTAGTATTGCATTTATTCAGTAAATGCATACAGAAGAGCATATACTATACTATAATAAATTAATATAATATACTAGATGTTATAATTTTAATAAAATAAAAAATATGAAACATTATTCTTCTCAAAAATATTCTATAAAATGTTGTGATTTGCAGCATTTTTAATTATGACAAGACAAAAAGCTAATATTATTAAATTTAAATTGTATAAATATTTATTATACATATTATATTTGTCATATTTTTACCGATTATTTTGTATTTTTACTAAATTTTACCCCATACATACATTCTAAATATCCATGATATATTACTTACTCCAAATGGTATTTTTTTTCAGGGTATCAGACGTCCACGATGGTGTGCATTAAAGAACACAATCAACAACAGCAAATTGTTGCGGATAAACGGTGTCACGGGTTAGAAAAACCGCAACCCCAAATGCTTAAATGTAATGTGAAACCATGCGAGGCGCAGTAAGTACACTATAAAATAACACTAAGATTCTGGAGATGGTCTTACTTACAAATACTATAATATTATGATAACATAATGTATTATACTCTTTTATTATCCTACAGGTGGTCAATCACTGATTGGAGCCCTTGTTCGGTTAGTTGCGGTCTGGGAGTCCAGACCCGGGAAATGACGTGTAGGCAGCAAATCAATCCAACTTTGACGATGGACATAGACAAGTCAGCTTGTCCGTCACCCATGCCAACCAATGTCATCCTGTCTAAAACCTGTCAGAGACCGCCTTGCGATTCCACCAAAGCTGACAGCGGTTCGCATTGGATCGCTGGAACTTGGTCCAAAGTTAGTGTTAAAAACGTTTCCAATCTCTAGGGATTTTTAATATTTAAGGAAATAAAAATGATTGTGGGATCTAGGTGAGCGGTTGAAATTTATGAGTTTTGGATTCATATTATTGAAGAAAACTATTAATATTTTTTAATAATTAATACAATTTAACACCACAGAGGGTTAATACTCGTAGTACACGAAAATACGTACATAACATGCGTGTAATATCTCTTTATAACAACATAAAATATCATATAATTAATTAATTCATATATGTCTATGGAAATAATACAATCGATAAAATTTAGAATTTAAAACGTACATATCAGGTTTTAAAACAAAAATTGTAGTTTTAACTTTTAACAAACTTTTATATTAAATGTATCTAAATAAGTATGTTTAAAGAGGTATTAATCAAGGGTAACATATCGAGATATATATATTATTGATTCTTGAAGTACATTTTTAGAGATAAATATCTCAATGATACATTTTATTGACAGGCAACTCGCATAAAATGGGCCTTACAACTATAATTAATATTGTACTAGTGAATATTCAAAATGTTGAATACAAGAGAACGTCGAAAATCATTTTAACTGTTGCCATTGTGTTCAAACTACATTTTTTATTATCTTATAGATTAATTGAATAGTATACCATAATATAGGTACAATTGTTGAGACGTTAGGTACAAAATTGGATGAATGAAGGAGGCAGCGGGGAGGGTTTAGATATTTACAGTAAATACGCCCATACAGATCAGTGATGTTTTTTTTGAAATATTAATATTATATCACAACTACGGTGTTATAAATCGTGAATTTGTAATACGACGAGGTAATCGGATTTCGTTTTTCAGTGTTCCACGAATTGTGGTATCGGAATCAAGTCAAGATCGGTAAGCTGTTCCTCAGCCAATGAAACCGAATGCAAGCACAACGAGAAACCGGCACATCAAACAACCTGTGACATGGGACCGTGCGCAATGGCCCTTTCTAACACTATTGGTTCGTGGATTCTATCAGATTGGTCACAGGTATTAAATTATAATTTATAATATGTTATTCACACAATTATTTATACATACTAAAATGTATGGTAATATTATACCAATATAAGATATACATTATTAAAAATTGTGTTGCTAGTTACTAAAATAGGTAATAAACTTTTTAATAGAGTCTATTATAGTATTGATTTGAACGCTTATAATTATTTCTTTGATAAAAATTGTACTAAAATTATATATATTAACGTATTTATAATGAATGCATTAAATGTATAGAACAATAATTACTATTAATTATTATAAAGCGAAATATTTTCTTGATCAAAATTTATTTCGAAAAAAAAAATGAGTATATTTTTTTTGTTATTTTGGTTTTTAACCTTACTAGGCAGTTATTAAATCATAAATTATACTTAAATTTTAAAGCATTAAATAAAAAACTTATTTAAAAACATTGCGATTATAACTAATTATAAATTTATTAAAAATATATTATAAATATACCGTAAACTTTTTTTGCACTACTACTCATTTAAACTTTAAATACTTATTCATAAATATTAAAATATTTTCAATATTTGATATTTACCATGTAAACATTTTAATTCAAAAATAAAATAAAATTGACTAAGATAAATATAACATAAAAAATTTAATTGTATACATCTTATCGTTCATCTGGCATCATTAATATTTTGTAATTTATTGAAATATATATATATATGTGTATGTGTTTATCAAGGCGTATATTATAGGTGATTGAATTGTTAAAGATATCTGTCATTTGCCAATGATGGGACTTTAATGTAAATGTTAGATTTTTGTTAAAATTATATTTATTTATTATAATATCATTTATTGTAAAATAAATCTTAAATATATGCGTGGCATGTTTATGTTTCAGTGTTCAGAAACATGTGGTACAGGTATTCAAACTAGAAAGGTTTATTGTTCATTAGGAATTGATCGTGAGAACGCATGTGATCAATCAATAAAGCCAGAAGCTAGCAGAGCTTGCTTGAGTGATAAAGATTGTAGTGGACTTTGGTTTACAGGACCTTGGTCACAAGTAAGATTTTAATATTAAAATATTTAATGATTTAAATTCAGTATTAAATAACAATAATATGTTTCTTGTTTATTTCGTGTTATTCGTGTTTGTAACATTTTTTTGACAATTTTAGTTTATCAGCATAGCATATTATGGTTTGTACACGTATTTGTTTTAATTAATATGTAAATATTATATATTTAAACCTAATACATCCTACATATTGTTTCTTTCATAAATAGATTATTTATTTCATTTATTGTGGAATCTAATAATAATAATAATAATAATAGTTATTAAATATAAGAAAATAATACTATTTTTAGTGTTCTGAAATGTGTGGTTGGGGTAATCAAACGAGAACTTCAGTTTGTATGTCTTACGATCAAAAAGAATGGAAAATAGTACCTCATAGTCACTGTTCTGGCAAAGAGAGGCCGTCAATGACCATGTCGTGTTTCACTGAAAACTGTGATTCTAATTGGTTCACTTCGGAATGGCTACCGGTACAGTAGAGTATACACGGATTTGGCTACCGATGAAGAAGGATGTTTTAAAATATATAATTATTATTATGTTTTAGTGCTCGAGATCGTGCGACTTGGGTGTTCAGAAACGAGACGTGAAGTGTCTCAGTGAAGTATTAAAACCATCGTTGGAATGTGATGAATCGAACAAACCACCAGCCAGACGTTCTTGTAACTTAAGTCCATGCATCAATAATTATTCAGGTAACGTAACTATATCGTATATAAATATATTTAATAAAATAAATAATTTATAATAATGATATGCGTAGTTTATTGTATGGTAAAATTATTTATGTTTAATCATACATAACTTATTATTGTTTTAAATTTTGATTGAATGGAAATAAAATTATTTTTTAAACCTCATTTTCAGCATCAGTAATAAATGAAGATAGCCGAATTGAAAGAGAGAATAAGCCACTATCGACCAGTACCCAACAACCATCAGATCAAGGTTAAATTGTTTTATCTATATATGAAATCGAAATTATAGTGTGAGATGAAATTAAAAATCTATATTCTTAATCTATGTTTACAGATGATCCCAAGTGCGTTGACATACAACATAGAAACTGTAATTTCGTCGCCCAAGCCAGACTGTGTTCTTATAAGTATTATAAAATTTCATGTTGCGAGTCTTGTCGAAACAAAATGTAAATCAATCATAGTCAGACTTATCTAAATATTTGATTTTCAATTTTAGACATAATCAAGGCAGCTAGTTAATAATAATTTATAATATTCGATCAATGTAATAGTACCTATTTTACTGCACAATATTTTTATACCCACCTATTATTTACAATGTAGGAAATATAATTAAAATATTTTTATTTTTCAAACACGTCATGTAATAAATAAAATGCATGTATAAATAATTATTAATGGGATTAAGTATTTATCGTGTAAGTATTAAATGTAAAAATGTAAATGTACTAATAAGGTATTAAAAATATCACATTAAATGTCAAGCAATCGAGTGCATCAAGAATCTCCAAAATTCAACGAGATAGGTATAATAATAATAGTATTATTTTTAAATATTTGTGTTTTAATTTTTATTATTTTACTCTGAATTAAAATGTATAAAATTTCAAATAAAAATTGACACACAATGAAAAATCTATTCAAATCTTTTTTAATTTTAGTACGATTTAAATAGATAAGAATTGTTTAACTCATTAATAGTTGAATGTATTATTATTTATATAATTCTATATATTTTCTGTGTTTCAATGTTTAGTTTATTATGATTATGTGTGTTACACAATTTAAATTAATTATATAATAAGACGTGTAATATAATGAAATAGGAATACACACATTTTTTTATTGTTCCTATTCGATTATCTAATAAATTAAAAGTAATTTTTTTAAATTATTTATTACTATTATAATGTTTATTTTAAGTTATAATTAGATTATTATATTATTGTGTATAGGTACTAAATTAATAATATACGATAGCTTAGTTTTAGTTTGCTTGAATCAGATTTAGATTTAATAATTTTTATAAAATAATTTTTTTTTCAGTATTTCTAAAGTAAATTTATTAGTACAATATGAAATACAAATTTATAAATATACTTGATCTACGTATTTCAATCTATTTTTTTTTTTTTATTATTATTATTTGCTTTAAAAGTTATAATAATACTCATCAGATAATATTTGGTTTTATGGTCCACTAAAATTGAAGTATAATTATATTTTCAGAAAAAAAATGTATACAGAAACTATTTTATATTAAATTGTATGGTTTTTTATGTCACTATACAGGCCAAAGTCCAATGAAGTAAGAACAGGTAAATTTGAAATGAACAATATTACAAATTATGAAATTATAAATATTTACACTCAAAAATAAAAACATGGATCCTCATTTAAAAGTCGTTTATAAGCCACGTTAAGAGAAAATTTAATCAATAACATTTAATAAAGAAAAAATGAGCATGGAAAGGAAAATTTATTTTTGTTTGGTGAGGGTAATTATGATATAAATATGTGAAGGCAATGTTAAAGAATCAACCTCAACTGCCAGAAGTTTTTTTAAAACTTATAAATTAACAGCTTATTATCTTCAATCTGATAAAAATATAGATCTAATGCTTTTAGTAGAAGAGAGTAGTCATGAATAGTGCAATAAATTTTATGAATATATGACACAAATCGTTGGAATTAATATTGTATTGTTTCCAACATTTAAGAGTTACTAGTGGTGAATGGATCCTAAACGACAGAACAATATTTAATTAGTGCCGAACAAATGAACAAAAGATTTTTTATTGAAGAAATGTAAATTAAACTCAGAGCACATTCGTTGGACCTAACCACGGAAGAGTTTATTAGTTATAAAAATCAGGAAAGTGTACTACTGCCCAAGCAGATACTTACCTAATGAACATGAATAGTTTCATGTCATTAGATAAGGTTAAGAAACAAGAATTATTTAAAAAAATTAACTCACTACTAACCAAAAAAAGAAAAAAGAGAGAAGAAATATTCTCTTTTGAATGATCCTTGATACGAGTGTAAATATATAAGAAGAGATACTTTTTAATTAATTTAATTTATAATTTTCTATTTTTTAGGTAAGAAAGACACCAGGAAAGAATAAATACATTAAAACCAGTTTTAGATAGTAATTTAACAAAAATAGTATGATCAATATAATCGAAAATTTTCATGAGGTTTGAGTACATAATATATAATTGTAAGTTATTATAAAATTATTAAATAATTAAGATAATAAAAAAAGTTAAGTTACATATTTACATGTGATAGTTTTTTTTTTTTTATTTTTTTATTTATATTATAATAAGACATTCCTAGCCTATAAGGCTATCTACATCTATGGATAAATAACATAATTTTTTTTTTTTTTTTTTGACTAATTTAAACATGATATAAGTATTTACAATTACAATTAAGAGCGATAATTACAGTAGTGACTAGTTATTTAATAGCATTATCGAATAAGATCGTGCGGGCGACCGCGTTTTAGTCGTCTTTGAGGTGGTGGTCGTATGTGTAAGTTGAAGTGTATTGAGCCAGTTGATTTTTGGAGTGAACTGTGGAAATTTTCTGCTAGAGCTTTTATATGATCTTGAATTTTTATGATTCGGAGGTCTTTATGTAGATTTTCGTTGCGTATGAACCATGGTGCGTTTGTTATTATTCTTAATACTTTGTTTTGGAAAATTTGTATTTTTCTTAAGTGTGTCACTGAGCAGTTTCCCCAGATAGGACAAGCATAGGTAATTAGTGAGCGTCACATGTGATAGTTGAACGCTTAGGTTGAAAATCATGTTTCTCGTAAATTTTATTAACAAAAAGATAAATAAATGTAATAAATTATTACTGAAAATAAACAATCAATTTTTTTTATAAATACAAGTAGGTAAAAAAAATCATGGCTTAAAGCATAAAAAATCAGAATATTTTATATTTGAAAAACATATATTTAGAAAAAAAATAAATATAGGCATAAAATATTAAAAATAATGATTTCAATATAAATACGTGAAAATATAACAAATAACAATAAAAACTAACCCCACAACAATTTCTAGTATATATCATACGTTATATCAAAGAACATGTTGGCTATGTTCCATGATCATACCGATTAATACACACTGACAAATGTTAAAGTGCTATATGGTTGTGTGACATTGTTATTAAATACAATAATAATAATCTATTTAATCCTAGTAAGTGTTATATTGATAACGAAAACGACACAAACTAGTTTACACGAAACATATATTTTATTTTAACGATTTCCAATGTATAAAAAATAACTGAACAAATACGGAGAGTTCATAAAATTAATTTAGGATTAGGTTAATACATAAAATAACTAAATATGTTATTTCATAAAATTACACTAAATTGTGTCTTAAACGCTAACATATGCTTAAAAAAATTCTAAAATAAAAAATAACTTACAAGTTACAAGACTCATATTTTGTCATTAAGTTCTTCAAACACTTAAATGAAACAAACTTTGTCTCAACCAGATAATATTAAAAAAAAAAAAATTTACGTTGAACTAAGTGGTTGTGCGATACGTCGGGTTTGGACGATCTCATAACAAGTTCATTCTACTAAAAGTTATTATGTAAGCAGTAGTTCTTGAATATTGCTTTTATTAAAGTAGGTACATATACAGAGTAGTATAATTTTACCAACATTCGTTACGAGTATAATTAAATATTTCGATGTTTAAGTTTTAAATTCAAACCATTCCATCAAAGCAAAGTTATCTCAGTGTTTTAAGTGATTATAACGTAAATACATTTTTAGAACAAACGCAATTTAGTGTAAATACCTATTTTCATTTTAATTCCGAGATGGGCAATGAATCTTTTGATTTAACAATTATGTATATTTAAAAAAAAATAATAAATAACTAATAAAAAAAAAACCCCACGTTGGTGATTCAACTAATTAATAAATCGTTTGAGTAAACATAACAAATCTTAGTTCATAGTTGTATGTTAATGTGTATCAGACAGTTCCTCATATATGTGTTTATTTTTTTGGTTATTTTGTAATTATTAGAATCTTTTCGCCGTGAAAAACGTGGACTGCTGCTACACATATAACGTATAAAAATTGCCTATGTATGACGCCTTTATATACATTTTAATATTATTATGTACCTACCTATCTTACATATCCGAATAATTTTAACTACCTATACGAAAAAAAAAACTCTGCTATACTGATGTTTTATTAAATCTCTGATTAAATTTTAAGTATTAAAATCAAAACTTTTTATTACGCAACTAATAAAGTTTTAATTTAAATGTTATAATTGATGAATATTAATTTTTAAAATATTTATAAAACAACTAATACATACAGTCGTGCAAGAATACATTAACAAAACATTTTTAAAAAAATCACAAAATAAATTTATTTATATACTAAAATGTTAATACTCGTATTATAAAAATGTAAATAATCCAGAAAGTAAAATAATCCAAGAACTATCGGTATAACAGCCTATATATTTATTAATTAAAATATTTGATATTCCGGTGAAGAGATGTTATGTTTCACTTGGTAAATATAAAAATGCAAACTTTTTTAATAATTAAACACGAGTTTTTATTCAAAATATAGAATATACGTAAAGTATAGTAAATTTTCTAATTAGTAATTTCATATGTGTGTACATAAAATAAAATGCAAATTTATAATCAAAATATAAGCGAACTGAAAAAAAATATTCTTTTTTTTATTAAAATAATATTTCTTGGAAAACTTAATATTTACATTTTTTATGTGACTGTAAATAATATGGAAAGTCCGTTTACAGGAATTAATCTTATCAATTCATAAACAATATTATTAATAGCTTTATTTTGTTATTGGAGGTGGAATTATCGTAGTGCAAACTCAGTTTATTATACATCCAACATCAAGCATATTCAAAATATTGTTTCAATTTATGGTTAACATTTGCAAATGGATGTGCTCTGAGTGCTCTGTTTATTTCAATTATCCACATGGTTACTCATAGTGTACATATTTCGATTTTAATTATTGATGTTATTAATTATTTACAATGCGTTCACAGATAATAACAAGTCATCCTAATTTTAATCAACATTTAAATGATTGTTTGAACGTAAACTATAAAAATATAATCAGCAGAAATCGTAAAAGGTATGTAAGCAATATATATTACAGTATTATTTGTAAATTATATAATTAATAATTGGAATATTTAGATAATTTTTCAAAAGAAAATATTAAGGCATTTAAAATCTTTATAATTATTGATATTATTGAATTAATATTTAGGTATTATAAGATATTATAAACAATAAATTATTTAAATATAATGGAGACTATTTAAAAAAATAATTTAATTTGATAATTTTTTAAAAACTTTGTTGGTTTAAACGTAGTACTAGTACATTAGTAAAATCAGTGAACATTTAATTTAGCATTAACTAATTTTGTGATTATATATATTTGTAGATTCAGATAAAAAATTTAAAAATGGTGTTGATATAATATATTCGACACATAAATTATAAATTATAAGTTATAGTACATCTTTACATTTATCGTTAATTTTCCCTTAAAGCTGCCCTTTATATATGACCTTAACAAGTCATCATTACTAGATTTTACTAAAATAGGAAAACTAACCATTGTTATAGTACTGAACCGTGTTATTGTGGTTGATCCGTAGGTCCGGTTCACATCCTCTATCTATGCACCAGTGTCATAGATTTCCTGTTTTCTTTTTTCAGTCAATCGAAATGAAACATTTCCGATCATTATTTATTTCCTATAACATTATAATTTATTACATAGAATTCGTAATGCCGTTTCATTCAAAGAGGCAATCCAATGCAGGTTTACATAAATCACTATAAATATAATATAATGTGAGACATGAGTACCATGCTATCATGTACAATTTATACTAAATTGAACTTTGTCTGTTATAAATATAAAACGATCAATAGTCTAAGATATTTTACATACAAACTCACTTTAACGTAATGTTAGTTAAATAAAAGAAAAAAACGTGTTTAAAATGTATTTTTGTGAAAATTGTCCACTTGTAACCTTTAAATACTACAGATATTTGTTAATTAAACATCAATTAAATAACAAATAAACTTTAATTTTATTTCGAATTGCGAACATTTTTAATAACAAGAAATACATTCAATAAGTATTACAGAATTACTTTTTGATCAAAATATTTTTAAATAATTTATTTTAATTTCATCTTTAAGTCATTAGAAGTACACAAATTTTTAGCTACGAAATAGTGTTTACATAATTAGTGTGACTATTTATCTTGTTCAACTAAATAATATTGATGTTGTTCGATAAGTAAAATATTATGTAGTCATAATAGAGTTGATAAAAATTAAGTTATAGATATACTGGTGAAATAATATTTTTTAATAACAAATGGCAAAATGAACGCTGTTCATTTATACATTTATACATTTTACATCATACCTAAGAGTATTATTGCGTAATTTATCATTATAATTTGTTCAATATTGTGAGTAAGAAATACTTGAGGCCTTGGGGGAAAAATAATAAAAATGTATTGTATTTGTTAGATTGTAAAATTATGAAGTTATATAATATTATGTATACCGTAATAGATTATGAATCAGCAAAAAATAAATAAACAAATGTCTTATTTAGAATTTTCAAAATATATTTATAAAAATCGTACTGTAGCAATTTATTTTTTTACAACGTTATAAAGGAATAATAATCTAAAAACATAAAAAAACAGAGGTACAGTTAATTTTTCGTATGAATTTGGTTGTTTGGTAAATTGATCTTTTGAAAAATTGTTCGTTTAGAAAATTAGTTGTTTTCAAAATAATATGTATATTATATAAAAATTTTATTTTGTTGTAATTTTTCTTTAATGAACATGTAAAATTATAAGTTATGAAAAATAATATGTGTAAAAAGTAATATAAATTATGAGCTATCACTGATATGTATTCATCTATTAATGTTCTATTATTTAATGTTTTACATATTGTGTTTATCCTCTTAGCGATGTCATTATATTTCTTCTGTTTTCTAGGGATTTCTGCGTCAGTAAAATATTAGACCATTTCAGACGGTTTAGCCTGATAGTTTTAATTTGTATACGCTGTTATTTAACTTATTATCGCAAAACGTATAATAATAATAATTGTCCATTTGTACCTATATATAACGTTCTTAAACTAATATTCATGTTTTGTGACGAAAACACACTTCGACCAATTTATCAAACGACCAATTTCAGACGAACAATTTACCACGACCAATTAACGTAAACTCTAAAAAACGAATAATTCGATTAATCGAAAGCAAATCGCTGAAGCGATTCCACCACTAATTTATGTTATGTAAATTATTTATTAATTGGTAATTAATAATTAATTCCAATTTTCAATATACACAACTTTCTACAGTTTTTAAAGTGCTGATTTTTCGTACTATATACTTCGAAACTTAAGGTTCATCCGTGTTAAATATAAGTTTTAATGGTAAAGTGACGTTTTATAATGACAGAATGCAATAAATTTTAATTGTTTGCATACATTTAGAATTGAATTAGTCTATTTAAAAAATGTTCTTTTATGTTGTTATTAAATTTACTTATATATACCTATAAAAAAGCTGCTCTTAAAGATTTTTTTTTCATTTCGATTTTTTCATAGGTGTTATCAATGGAATATTATTTAAATAGTACTTTAACCAAGTATACTAAAAATGAAATAAAATATTAATGTTAGCGTTATAATGTTACCTTTGAATAATCGTCTAACAAGTACCTACATACGTATGGAATGATATGTTTCGAACGATAAGTACCTAATTATGTATATGCACATTTGTGAAAAATTTGGAGTATTTGTTTAAAAAGTCTTGTGAATCGAGTTCAAAGTTTGACGAGTGTATCTTGGTATTTCATATGTGAGCATAATTTATGATTTTTTCATTCAATTTTCACACATTATCTTAAAAAGTATAAATGTATTTGGATATATACATATACGTATATGTTTGTGTGTATTTTTTTAAACAGTTCATAAAGGCATTTGAAAAACAATATTTTTGAAAAAAAATTATGTATTATTAAATTATTTGATACATTCTATTTTGTTATTTAGTTTGATCAATATAGTCTTACCAAATATTGGATGAACATGATATTATAATTTTATTTTGGTGTATCTAATTATTGTTGCTCGATTAATGGTTAATAATTAAGATAACTGATGATATCGCTACATTTTTTGTAAGTCAGTTGGCTTGTTAATTTTTATGACCTATTACAGTGCTCGGTATCTAAACAAATTTAAATTAATTACAGTTTTTTCCAGAAAAATTATTATTAAATGCGATTGCCGATAGTATTATATTCAATATAAAGACTTTTATTTTATATATTTTGATAATAAAATATTATTTAAATATTATCTTTTTAAATAATATACCTAAAACTCTAGAAATACAATACATCGTAAAAGTAGAAAATTATAAATTCAAGTTTGTATTATTATTGATCTTATAATAACTGTTTATTATTACATTCACTTTAAAAGAGTATGACTTTTTAAATAGAATGTTCATTGCCAACGGAAGCTTAAGAATTTAATTAATATCACCGTAAGCAATACTATAAAAATTATAAAAAATTTCGGAGATATTGAATTTAAGTGGTATTTTTCATAGTATTATTTGTTTATATATATTATATAAAAAAATTAAATGAAGTTATATCATTAATATTTATCTATAAGATTAAATTATATACCATGGTGTCTAGTTTCATATTTACCCATTAAATAGACAAATACGTATTAAACCATGCCTAACTACACACACAAACAGTAGAAATGTTCGTATCTTCGATACAGGAAATAAACAATAGGATGGATACATTGTTAAGAAACCAGGAGTCATTTACAAAAATAATTACCGGTGAACTTAAGACCATTTGGTGTAGTATTGAAACAATAAAAAATTGTTATGACGTGTTAAATCCAATATTATATGATCTTATAAAGAAGTTGACTTCCATAAATAATATTACATTAATAAACATTACTTTTTCATCAAAAACACGTATGAAATGTGTGCCACACGTTGTTCGTTTGTTTAGATAACCCAGAAAAATTGATTCGCAACCACAATCCACTTAAAACGCAAATAAAATTTTAAAATTTAACATACTTCTTTATGATATTTACGAGAAAACGATATTATTTTTACTAAACACATGCTTGTGTGGTAGCATATACAGAAGATGTAATAAAAGAACAATCCATATGTCATTGCTTTGGATCATTCAAACCAGACGTTAGAGATGACAAGATGGCAAAACTTCGTATCAACTAATATCCCCTCCCTTAATAATAATTGATGTTACAGTAAACCAGCTGCATTTGTAGCTCATTCGACGGTGACTTATATGATAAGCTGCCAATCCTGAAAACGACGGCTTTATATTTTCTTCTTACGACACCGACACACCGTTGAATTCGCCGCCACTGATACATACAGCTCATAGAGCGTCAACCTCACTACCACTTTCGATGACCCTTTAAACCAGGATTGGTGACGAAACGAGAAAATCAAGCGCTTAATCAGTCACAGTGACTGAAGAAAAGTTGCCAAATTCAATAATAACGGATATTCTTAAGTCCAGTATCCTTAAACCTCCTGGTGATAAGAGAAAACTTAAAAATCTATTAGGTTAATCAATCAGCAACGATGTGATTATATTATTAAAACAAATAAAATTTAAAAACAAAGAATGTAAGTAATCGTTTTTTCAAATATATAATTATTAATTTTAAATAAAATATAATTTATAAATTTACATTGAAATTATTTCAACAACGTGAATAATTAATATAATAATTTATAATGTTTATTTGTGCATATAAAATATTAAATAACGAAATAAATTAAAAATATACAGTCAAATCAAAAATCTAAATTATTATTGTAACATATTATGTATAATGATAGTGAAATTAATGATTTTAAGTAATTATTTTTTATTAGCCTGATGATGACATTTTGAGAAAAATATCATCACATCTCATTGTTCACATTATAAAGATTTCGAAAATACTGCGCGCAATCGCATTTATGTTATAATATGGATATGTTTTACGTTCTATTCATTGATTATATATAATAAACAACATATTAAATACCATCGGACCCCACACGCAAAGTTATCACTCCAGCCGGATTGGATTCGCTTATACTTATACTATCTGCGTTATATATACGACAAAAGTAATTCAATAAACTACGTACGTGTTAATTTCCTATATATTCCTAATACCACAATCAGATTTATTCCCACACAATGCCGAGGTGTTATAAATTATATTGTCATATTTCGTACTCTGAGTATACCTATGTGTTTCGATTATTTATCACCAACAACCCGTGTACTATTATATAATATAGTAAATGCGGTTCAATGTCAATTGATCAGAAACGAATACAATACGTTGGAACTAAAAAAAATCACAATACAGGGTGAGCTTTCACATTTCTTTGGATTTTCATTCATGTACATAACATAACATTATATGACTTTAGGTAATGCAAATGAAAAAACACAGCGACACGCTCCACTTAGTATAATATCGTCTATTCACTATTATAGCTAAGTTAACCGGTATCGTCAATCCGATTGATCCTATACCGACATAAATAATTAATCTTAGTCGTCGATCAGATATATTATTGTTATGTAATATTGACAATTGTCACAATCGTTGCTCGTTGTTTTTTTACGGGTTCGTGTATAAATATATAATGTGGCCTCGTTCGATTACAGTAACTTTATGATATACGTTACCTAATAATATTGTTAAGTTTTAAGTAATTTTTTATCCGTGATAAATAAATAAACTTTTTGTAATTAATCGGATAACAGATCACTTTGGTTATTTAAACACGATTTCATAGATGACAAACAACGATGCATCATACATGCCATATTGTACATGGGTACGATTTGTGCATTAAAACTGTGTAGGATTTATCATGATTTTGCCATCATAAGCCTATATTAAACTATAAATTAAATACTGAAAACAAATTTAATTAATACTATTTGGTGAACATGCTACGCCCCCAAATCACATCTCGATAAATCATATCGGTTGAATTATATAAATACCCCTTTACCTTCGATATAATTTATTGTGTCGACTAAACGCGGTATATAGCGTAATGTTTATTAAAGTTCTATTTTTTATATTTTAAAACATTTAATAATTATTTGACCTAATATTTTAAGTTTTTACACTTTTCTCCTTTTTATAATACTTGAAAAATTTTTTAAATGTAGTTTATCAAATTTTTTGTGCTATTAACCGATTCACAATTTATGTTAGACTAAGCGCAATGGTTTGATTTTAATTAATATCGAGAATAATTACCGATTTATTTATCTATAATAATTATTGATTATATGACTGTTATCATTACGACCGTCATTGTCATTAAAATATTGTAAGTTATTTGAACATTTTGATAAAGAATTGCCGGTTCAACGGAATTATTATAATAATAAATGATATTATATCAACATGCCAATAACCTATAGCATGTCGTGATATGTCAAAAATTTAGGTAACGAGTATAAATTGTGTGATGTGAAATCATTATTTTAGGTTAGCCGTAATAAATAAATATATATAATATAATATTATATCACTGTACTGTTATAAAAATAGTAAATAATAATAATAATAATAATAATAATAATAATAATAATAATATCTATAGTATCTACCAACAGGCAACAGCGATATATTCTTCTCACCGATCGATCAGACACGTCACGCATTCGTGACCTCAGTCCATTTCCGTTGCTCTATCTCCAACCCCACCGTCCTCATCCCTTTAAACCTAGATCATTATCTCGTTCGTTTAATAAAATATACAGTATGATTCAACAAACATTTTCACCCTATTCCATTTTTCTTTTAAAAATTCCTTTTGAATTTATTAAAAATCTGATTTTTAAATTTTAATTATTCTTTAAGGTCGTATTTTCAAATTCTTGAGAATTGTTTGTGCTATTCAAGAATTGTATTGTTGAGATATCGCTTTTTTGAATTACAACTGCCCTTTTTTTACTGTGAAATATTTAGAAGATAATTTTTCTGAAAATGTTAATGTAACAAAATCAAAACTCAAACGAGTAGTTTTTGAGTTATTTAAGTTTATTCACTAAAGATAAGAGATGATGGGTTTTAGAAAACGTATGGCTTATGGTAGTTTGAACATTTTAGTTATTATTACTAATCTATTGATATTTAAAACTACCTAGTAAAAATGACCGATGCATAATAAATATTGTTTGAATAGTGAATTAGGTAGGTATAGGTAGGTACACCAATATTTTCAGAAAAATTATCCGTTTAATAATTTACAATAAAAAAGTTCTAGTTTAAAAAAATAAAAATGTATATCATTACGGGACATTCTTTAATAATTAGTTCAAAACGTCTCAATAATTTGAAAATATAATATTTAAGTATATTTAAAACTAAAATCATTAATAAATGGAAAATTGAATGAGGTAGAGCATGCTTGGCGATTCACCCTGTATATACGCTTAATAGTTTAGTTTGCAATGGGGAGGTCGTTATGCGTCATAATAATGTGTGCACACATAAATGTATAACGTGTAATCCGATGACAACGGATCACCTGGCCGATTCCCGAAGGACACAGCAGTCGCCACCACTAATGCATTTTCCTCTCGTCAACGGTCAACACGATTATTACGTATTACTCAATATGATGCACGCTGCACAACGTGTATCAAATAGACGTAATACTGTTAAGGGTAATGTAAGGGATAAACTGATTGGAGCGATGTACCTCAAATTCACTCAAAATTAAACTGACTGACTCTGTTAAAAAATATCATTACATCAATCTTTTTCTATACATAAATTATACACGGTTAAAGGTAGTACGTATTTATGAAAAAAATAGACATTTAAATAGCAAATTTTTGTTTTTTTTTTCAATATCGTAAAAATTAAAAACTGACGTTTACGTATAAAATTGTGTTATGCTCGTAAGTACATTTTTTAATGAAACAAACTATATTTAAGTCTTTTCAAATGTAAATTTAATGATGAAATTTTCCAGAAAATTACGAAGTGAAAAATATCTAAGATTTTTGTCCGTTCAAATTGGACATATATTTTAAAGCGTCAGGGTTAGTGGAGATCGTATCCTTTGGTGGAATACGCGCGTGTACAAATTCAACTTTAATATATTGCATATTACTCTAAGAGCAATATAAGCATGTTTTAAAATTAGATTGTTGTACTTATTTTATTAAATTTTACTGCGATGTTTGGATGTACGTAAAAACGGTATAGTGTTTTATAATAGGTATATTTTTCAGTTGTCTTATACTTATTATTTTTACTTTTGTACAATTATTCCTAAACGCGACGACAAAAACAAAACGTCGATGGCAACCAGGGCGACAATTATTCCCAATGTGAAATACTCTAAGTATTATGCGCGTATCTTTTTTTATGCGGTTTTTTTTTTTTTTTTTTTGCTTTTCTAACCGCGTTCGTTTATGTTATACCTATCGTTACGGCGGGAACTTATTATCAATATTGTGTCGTCACCGTACCAGTAAATATTTTGATTATTTTCACGACACATTAATCGACGAGAATAATGGCGACGGAATAATAAACGAGCGGCGTTCACGGTCCGCGACGGGTCCATGACCGTGTCCATAAACGACGTCGTCTAAAACCGTTAACGGTTCCGCGAAAAGCGAACACGGCGGCGATTAACGTCGCCCAAATATCTTGCACTCGGAGACTGCAACACATTATAATGTATCACCTCTACGCACCGGTGTTGTTTTACAGCATTAATATGATTTACACGAGTTTTCAGTTGATTGGAGTCCTCGATAGGATTTCTTACCAATTAATATACTTAAACGCGCTTGTTAACCTCAGCGGGCAGCACCGCGTTCGCAAATTTAATATTACATCGTCACCTATTATACGTATTGATGACGTACATAGATGAGCTATAATTTTTAATCGCATTTGAACAAGAGCACCTATTGTACAGTGTATACGCACATCATGCGTATTATAATCTGCGTTAACTAATACGTGCGAGTTACAAATTATCGAATCGATCAATACACGATATCGTGCTTACAAAAAAATTAGGCGTAGGCTAGTACATCTAGTATATTATCTGTTTGTCGAAGCTTTGTGGCGAATAATAATTATGATTACATGCTTATATAATACGCCTGTACCTACGTATTAGTACTTAATTTTTTTTTTTAAATATCAACAATAATCCAATTTGAGTTACGATATTCAATATTGTATACTGCAGCTCATGATGGTTGTGTGTGAACGTATACATTTATATATACATAACAACGAAATACACATTATATATTATACGATACCGTTGCGGGTTTTTTATTTTCATTACGATCCCTGCTGTGTACACCTTAATTATCATATGTATAATACTATTCTGGAAAACTTAATATTATAGACTATAGTAAGCCACAGGCGCAAATCTAAGATTCTTTATCGCCATAAAGTGATGCTAATTGCTAATTGTTCTGCATTAGCTATACTTATCTATTAATTATATAATGTGTATAATATTTAACCTCGGAATTGCAAGTATCCATTTTTAACATGCAGAATTGTTTATAGTTTAAGTGTCAGAAAAATTTATGTTGGCTGAGATAAGCCCTTCAAGTGGAATAACTTTAGACAATCTAATATTGATTTTGTAGATTTTAAATCTTGAATGATGTTCTGTCAAAACTGATTAATTTAAACCATCCCAAACGCTTTCTGTTGGAATTAGCATTACTCCTTTGAATTTGATAATCACCAAGACGAAAAACTTTTAATTCTTCATAAAATATTTACGGTTTTAGAGTTGCGTGTTGATATAAAGTGCTGATTTTTATACTTGAATGCTTACGCACGTCTTCAAACACATCAATTAAAATTTTTACCTTTATAATTTCACTTGATAAATCTAGCTTAGAACTTTTGAAGTCCAATGCATAAAGTCCTTGTCTGTAGAAATGAATTGATCACGGTTACTTTAATGCAACTATACAAACTAACTTCGTATAATAAAAATAAATGATAAATATTATTTTCTCCGATTACAGAAACTGCAATATTTTTGGTATATATGATACTTTGTAAATAATATGTTATATCACAGTCCACAGAACAATAGTTTAAAAAAAAAGTTAAATATGCGGGACGACGGGTGTTTCAGCTACCAAACACCCTCCCTAAATCCAGCCGGTGGTTGAGTATGTTTAAAATAAAATTCGGTTACGTTTTTAATCATGCTGAGATTAACCTCTTGCACAATATTATTTGTATTTCTATTATTTAAATAAACGTTCGCGTTTTATAGATGTGTATTACCCATGTATAGCTCAAAAAAACATTCAGATGGAAACAACTTTTTGACCGAGCCAAACGTCGTTCAAAACTTTAACATCTATATTTTCAGTTATAGGTATATTATAAACTATATACGATCGTTATTAACAAAAATGAAAACGACGAAAAAAATATTTGTCGGTCGTCCGTAACACATCGAAATATATATGCGCAGTCGCGAGTCATCGCGACAGATAAAAGGATTTTTTTTTCCAAAATTGTTGTCCTTGTATCAAAACTAGCTCTCTTAATTCGTCTTGATTGTATCTTGCACAAAACGATCTACAAACGTTGAAAACTTTTTTTAATCGACATTACACGTGGTGTACATTTTGTATAGCCCAAATGTCGAATGACCGGATAGCACAATAAAACATCATGTATACGTATATAGCTGTAGCACCTATATACAGTGGTCAAAGGAGTGCGTTGTGCGCGATATACCGTGGTAAACGGCTCGAAGACGAGATACGAATTACTCAGAAGCGTATATTATTCTCGTATTCTGGTGGCCTCGAGCCAACGTGTTAGCGGATCGTCATCCACGCATCGCGCGAAACGTCCTTTCGTGCGTGTAAAGACAATAAGTGTGTGCGCCCGCAAATACGTCGTCTTTATTTCCGCCAGTTTTTTTTGAACTCGACCGTTAATATTATTTTATTAAAAATCCGTAATGACTATATCATAGAAAATCGCGAGCGAGTTCCGGGCACCGCGAATAGCGGCGCGCTGATCCGCCGGCCCGGACGGGCTTCGCGTTTAGGAGGGACCGCCACCGCCGCCACCGATCAAGCCACGGCCGCACGATTAGTTTTGTCGCGCCAACAGTGTGCGCCGTATCCTCGACCGTAACACACGACGACGACGACGACGACGACACTGCCGCTACCGCTGTATTGAAGAAACGCAATTATTGCAATTGTATCGTTCTAATTACGAGTAACAGCGAACACAAACAGTTGTACGGGATCGCAAGTTTTCGTTTTCGTCGTACACGTACGCCAGTACCTCATATTATAACACACATACCACTAAATAGGTACCGCCGAGTCGACTGCAATCCATTTTCCTCGCAAGTCGTGCCACGATGACCCACAGCTGATCCGTTATTCAGCCAGCGACCACCGATACGCGCATTCTTCTCGACCGATCACGATGGTAAGTCTTACGATCTACTTATGAACTGTACGGTACCTATACTCGTATGTTATATTTTGTTGTCCACCGCAGTCATCTTAGTGATAATGATATTATGATCTGTGGTCCGCAGGAGGATAGCGATTGACATAATATCGTCGCTTCGGTCCACACGCAGTATTGCGAAGTACTGCTGTAGCACGCTATAAATTTACGGTTTGTTATTTGTAAATTGTCGTTTGTCGCTACCTACGGCCTTTATGTTGTGTCACAACTGACAAGTGTTATAGTGAAAGATTTAAAAGATTTTTCTGTTTTATTAATTAATTGTATACGACAGCCGCTTTAAAAAAAAAAAAAAAAAAAATGTTGAACGACTCGCCATTTCTTTAGTCCCCTTACTAATTACATCTGTCTAAACCACATGTCAGTGCGAACTATTAATATTCAATAAGAAAGTTTTTAGTTTTTTACAAAAATTACGTAAAATATATGAAACAATCCCAAAATATGAAAATACAAAAAAACAGTTATGAGCATATACAAATAATGAATAAATAGGTGATCAATAAGTGAATTATTAGTTTAAAAAATGTAACTTACACGCAGACTTTTCATTAAAATAAGAATATAGTAGCATACTCATCACTGATTATAATTTTCTAGAATATTTAAATTAAAAATATTAATATTCTTCTTAATATCTTTTATATCCCTAATTTCACCACATTTTCTATTTTATTAGTAGTAACTAATATATATATGTGTGTGTGTATGTGTGTGTGTGTGTGTGTGTGTGTGTGTGTGTGTGTGTGTGTGTGTGTGTGTGTGTGTGTGTGTGTGTGTGTGTGTGTGTGTGTGTGTGTGTGTGTGTGTGTGTGTGTGTGTGTGTGTGTGTGTGTGTGTGTGTGTGTTCTTAATAAAATAAGAATATAGTAGCATACTATCACTGATTATAAGTACTCTTAGAATATTTAAATTAAAATATTAATATTCTTCTTTAATATCTATATATCCTCAATTTCATTAATTATTTTCTATTTTATTAGTAAATCCAATATATATATGTGTATAAAAGTGTGTGTGTGTGTGTGTGTGTGTGTGTGTAATATTAGTAATATTAGTGTTATAAATTTAAATATCAGTTCTATCTTTAGAGAC